>NC_057802.1:372367442-372478500 GCF_018294505.1 Triticum aestivum
CCGCCTCGGGCCGCAGTCCGGCCGCTGCCCCGCCGCGCCGGCCCCTTCCTCGCCGCCCAGCGCCGCCTCCTCGTCGTCCGCGCCCGGATCCGGCGAGATCCCGCCGGATCCGCCCCGGAGCTACCTCGCCGGCGTCCTCCCCGGCCAACTCCGGCCACCACCGCACCATCTCCGGCGAGATCTCGTCGGGGTGGACGAGATCCACCCGTTCCTCGAACCAAACAGCCTCCCCGCGTCTCGATCCACTCCGTCCAGCGTTGACTTTCGCGGAGGTGAAATTTCACCAAGTCCCGGAGCTCTCTGATATTTAAATGCCCGGTTCATCATGTCATATCTCTTTGCATACTGCTCTGTTTTGCGTGCATGATATATCAAAATGTTCATCACGAGATGCTTCATTTTGTTCCATTCTGCCATGCTCGTTTGAGTTTATCTGGGTGCCCAAATCTCTGATGCAAGTGTGCTATAAAATGTTTACTGCTGTTACTTATCAGAATATGATGATTTGTCATTTTTGTTGCATTTGATGTGTGCATCTTATGAGCATGAGCTCTACATGTGTTTTGAACTATGTCATGCCATCTGTACATAGGTGCTTTCCATCTATTTTTGTGATCTATGTGGTGACTAGCACAAGCTTGCAAACTAGGCTTCGTGATGTTGTTGTTTCTCAGGGACAGGATTTTGGTAAGTCCTTTTCCTGCTGTTATTTTGATGCCATGTATCCATGTTGCTACAGTGAGATCCATGCTTCTTTTGAGTATGTTCAGTAAGGAAGTTTTGGACATATAGATGTGCTCTATCCATCCATGCCCCTGTTTGCAATTATGAAGTGACCTAGCATGTCTCAAATCTTGCTCTACTTTTTCTATAAATTATTCCTGGAAGAATGTTAACATGCTATTCAATTTTGCCATAGATGTTGCTAGTGATCCACACATGCTATGAACTTGCTCTTGCCATGGTTAGTTTCATGAACATGTCTTCTTGCTGTTGGTAGTCTTGTTTTGTCATGCAATGCTTTGTAATAAGTGAATCGAGCTCACGAAGATGCCTTCATAATTCTGTTAATGCCATGCTCTGTTTTCTGAATCTGGTAATAAAACTTGCAATGTTTATATGGGTGTCATCATATCTTCTTTGCCTTTTTGGCTCATGATCAGTAAGGGACTTTTATTTTATGCATTTAGTACATTCCTGCCATGCCTTGATTTGCTATGATATGTTCCTGTGGCATGCTGTTTCCTTGCTCTAAACATGGCTTCCTGATGTTATTTCTGGCATGTTAGTATTTTCACTAAGTTTGTGAAGCTGATATCTTTTACACTTTGGCCATGCTTGTTTGAACCATCTCTGGTGTAATTTAGCCGTAGCTCAGTGTTCATGTTTTGTCAAGCATCTTGAGTACATCACTGTCATATGCTTTGTTGTTATGTTGGAGTGTAGTAGCTTAGCTTCTTGTTGCATGCTAAGTGACATCGTGCTGTTAATCGCAGAATTGTGCCATCCTTGTTTTGCTTGTCATTTGCAAACCGTGCATCCAATTCCGGTGATCCTTATATCGATTTGAACCAAAATCATCTCATCTTTCCAGCGGAATACTTGGTTTGCCAAGTTGATGCCTTGTTCATCTTTTCCCTTCTGAAGCACGCATATGCATTGCATATCACATCTCGCATATCATGCCATGTATTGCATCATGTTGCTTGTGCATTTCCCGTGATTGATTGTTGGTCCTTTGCTTGTGTTCTTGTTTTGGCTAGAGCCGGGAGACGAGAACGCTTACGAGGAACCTATTGAGAACGCTTACGAGGATCAAGCTTTCGACAACTCTGAGAACCTTGCAGGCAAGATGACCATACCCTCGAAATCACTTATATCTTTGCTTGCTAGTTGGTCGCTCTATTGCTATGTTGCGCTACCTATCACTTGCGATATCATGCCTCCCATATTGCCATGTCAAGCCTCTAACCATCCTTTCCTAGCTGTTTGGCTAAGTTACCGCTTTTGCTCAGCCCTTCTTATAGCGTTGCTAGTTGCAGGTGAAGTTGAAGTTGGTTCCATGTTGGAACATGGATATTTTGGCATATCACAATATCTCTTATTTAATTAATGCATCTATATATTTGGTAAAGGGTGGAAGGCTCGGCCTTATGCCTGGTGTTTGGTTCCACTCTTGCCGCCCTAGTTTCCGTCATACCGGTGTTATGTTCCTTGATTTTGCGTTCCTTACGCGGTTGGGTGATTTATGGGACCCCCTTGACAGTTTGCCTTAAATAAAACTCCTCCAGCAAGGCCCAACCTTGGTTTTACATTCGCCTACCTAAGCCTTTTTCCCTTGGGATTTCGCGAGCCCGAGGGTCATCTTTATTTTAACCCCCCCGGGCCAGTGCTCCTCCGAGTGTTGGTCCAAACTAGAGCACCGTGCGGGGCCGTCCCTTGGCAACTTGGGTTACGTTGGTACATGTACGCTTCGCTCATCCGGTGTGCCCTGAGAACGAGATATGTGCAGCTCCTATCGGGATTTGTCGGCACAGTCGGGTGGTCTTGCTGGTCTTGTTTTACCATTGTCGAAATGTCTTGTAACCGGGATTCCGAGTCTGATCGGGTCTTCCTGGGAGAAGGAATATCCTTCATTGACCGTGAGAGCTTATAATGGGCTAAGTTGGGACACCCCTGCTGGGTATTATCTTTCGAAAGCCGTGCCCGCGGTTATGAGGCAGATGGGAATTTGTTAAATGTCCGGTTGTAGAGAACTTGACACTTGACTTAATTAAAATACATCAACCGCGTGTGTGGCCGTGATGGTCTCTTTTCGGCGGAGTCCGGGAAGTGAACACGGTTCGGGTTATGTATGAACGTAAGCAGTTTCAGGATCACTTCTTGATCATTTCTAGCTTCGCGACCGTTGTGTTGCTCCTCTTCTCGCTCTTATTTGCGTATGTTAGCCACCATATATGCTTAGTGCTTGCTGCAGCTCCACCTCATTACCCCATCCTTCCTATAAGCTTAAATAGTCTTGATCTCGCGGGTGTGAGATTGCTGAGTCCTCGTGACTCACAGATTCTACCAAACAGTTGCAGGTGCCGACGATACCAGTGCAGGTGACGCAACCGAGCTCAAGTGGGAGTTCGACGAGGAACTTGGTCGTTACTATGTTTCGTTTCCTGATGATCAGTAGTGGAGCCCAGTTGGGACGATCGGGGATCTAGCATTTGGGGTTGTCTTCTTTCATTTTGGTTCCGTAGTCGGACCTTGATTGTACTCTGAATGATGTATGTTTAATTTATGCATTGTGTGAAGTGGCGACTGTTAGCCAACTCTTTATCCCATTCTTGTTCATTACATGGGATTGTGTGAAGATGACCCTTCTTGCGACAAAACCACCATGCGGTTATGCCTCCAAGTCGTGCCTCGACATGTGGGAGATATAGCCGCATCGTGGGCGTTACAGTTTGTCCAGGATCACGTCGTCCCTATCCACAGTGGCGCGTAGTGCGGTTAATTCTTCGGCCGCAAGGGCCTCAGATAATGCCTCGAGAGCCAGGGATGCGGTTTTGTTCTCGGCGCGGAGTGCTATATCCGGATCGCTGACGAGGGTGATTATTCCGTTAGGCCTGGGCATTTTTAGCTTCATATACCCATAGTGAGGTACAGCTTGAAAGCGCATGAAGGCTTCTCGCCCCAACAGGGCCTGATATCCACTGTTGAAAGGGGCCACCTGGAAAGTTACTTCTTCGGACCGATAATTGTCCGGCGTGCCGAATACCACATCAAGTGTAATTTTTCCCGCACACCGCGCTTCCCGATTGGGAATGATACCTCGAAAGGTTATGCTGCTTTTCTCGATGCGGCTCCTGTCTATTTCCATCTTGTGGAGCGTGTCCTCGTAAATGAGGTTTAGTCCGCTGCCGCCGTCCATAAGGACTTTTGTAAGTCGAAAACCGTCCACGATGGGACTAAGGACTAATGCGGCTGGCGCTCGGACTGTTCTGTATTTAGGTTCATCACTGGCGTTAAAGGTTATGGCCGTGTCGTTCCAGGGGTCAATTGCGGTGACCTGACAGACTTCGGCGAGATCACGCAGTGCCCTTTTACGCTTATTGTTTGAAGCGAATGTCTCGAAGACCGTCAATACTCTTGTGTCATCGTTTTCTGGGGGGTGCTGTTCTGGGGTGTCCCTCCAGAACGGTGCCGTCCAGCATGATGGGTTTATGTTTTTTGACTGTTGGGCTGGGCGTACCGCGGGGGTGCGTCCTCTTTGTCTGTAGGGGGAGTTGAGTTGGGACCGACGATCCCCAGCAAGCTGCCTGAGTTTTCCAGGCGCTTTCATCGCGCTGTACTTTTGTACGATAGTTGCTAAGTCAGCGAACTTTAGTATGCGGCGGCGATTGATGGCGTTGAGGATGCCTTCGTCCGTGCAGTTGTTGCAGAATGCTGCTATCGCGTCTTCATCGCGGCAGTCTTTTACCTTATTTTTGACAAGGAGGAATCTGGCCCAGAAGTGGTGAACCGTTTCCTGAGACAGTTGTTTGATGCTCATGAGAGCGTCTATGTCCGGGTGTGGAATTAAATCCGAACCCTGACCCGATTTTGGATCCGGAGTTTGGAGATCTACCCGGGCCTGGCAGTTCGGGCTCCGAGATATCGACTGGTTTTTTAGGCTCGTCGTCCGACTCTATGTTCGGAGGGCGAGACATGCCTTTCTGCCGGAGAATACCCGGCCCTTCCAGATCGGAGATCGGAACATAGTTTGTCTTCAATACAACAGAAGAGTTGTCCCGCTCCTCGACTACCGCTATCTGATGGGTGATCGGCGGAGTTTTAATTTCTCTCTGGTCGGGTTTAAGCCCAACCCGATCATAGTCTGTAGCGACCCCCAGGGCGGCCATGATCCAGGAGTTCGTTCAACGACGATAACTCCGTCGGATCCATGCGGACGAAGTATTCGGGGTCAACGCGAAGGGCCGAACTGGCGGCCATGACGAAGCCGCCCAGCCGGAGGGTTTGGCCTGGGGCCAGGGCTCCTCCGGAGATGATATTATCCTTGACAACAAGGCGAGCCATCAACCCTCTTGGCGACGGCACAGTGGAACTCTCAATGAAAGTCGGTGTCAAAACCGGCGGATCTCGGGTAGGGGGTCCCGAACTGTGCGTCTAGGATCGATGCTAACAGGAGACGGGGGACACGATGTTTACCCAGGTTCGGGCCCTCTCTATGGAGGTAATACCCTACTTCCTGCTTGATTGATCTTGGCGAATATGAGTGTTACAAGAGTTGATCTACCACGAGATCGTAATGGCTAAACCCTAGAAGTCTAGCCTATGTGAATATGGTAATGAGTATCCTTTCCGGACTAACCCCTCCGGTTTATACAAACACCGGGGGGATCTAGGGTTTACATAGAGTCGGTTGCATAAGAAGGGATCTTCATAATCTGTCGCCAAGCTTGCCTTCCACGCCAAGTAGAGTCCAATCCGGACACAGGTACAGTCTTCGGCCTTCATGTCTTCACAGCCCATCAGTCCGGCCCATGGATAACAGGACGGACGCCCGAGGACCCCTTAGTCTAGGACTCCCTCAGCTACCAAACATCACAATGTAACTGGGTGATCATAAAGGTGCTCTACAGGTGTCTCCGATGGTACTTGTTGAGTTGGCATAGATCGAGATTAGGATTTGTCACTCCGGTTGTCGGAGAGGTATCTCTGGGCCCTCTCGGTAATGCACATCACTATAAGCCTTGCAAGCAATGTGACTAATGAGTTAGTTGCAGGATGATGCATTACGGAATGAGTAAAGAGACTTGGCGGTAACGAGATTGAACTAGGTATTGAGATACCGACGATCGAATCTCGGCAAGTAACATACCGATGACAAAGGGAACAATGTATGTTGTTATGCGGTTTGACCGATAAAGATCTTCGTAGAATATGTAGGAACCAATATGAGCATCCAGGTTCCGCTATTGGACCGGAGATGAGTCTCGGTCTTGTCTACATAGTTCTCAAACCCGTAGGGTCCGCACGCTTAACGTTAGGTGACGATCGGTATTATGAGTGTGTTTTGATGTACCGAAGGTAGTTCGGAGTCCCGGATATGATCACGGACATGACGAGGAGTCTCGAAATGGTTGAGACATAAATATCGATATATTGGACGACTATATTTGGACATCGGAATGGTTCCGGGTGAGATCGGGCATATACCGGAGTACCGGGAGGTTACCGGAACCCCCCGGGAGGTATATGGGCCTTATTGGGCCATAGTGGGAGAGAGGAGAAGGGAGCAAAGGAGGGGGCGCCCCCCCCCCAAGCCCAATCCGAATTGGGAAGGGGGCCGGCCCCCCTTTCCTTCCTCCTTCCTTCCCCTTCCTTCCACTCCTAGTCCAACTAGGGAAGGGGGGAATCCTACTCCCGGTGGGAGTAGGACTCCCCATGGGGCGCGCCATAGGAGGGCCGGCCCTCCCCCTCCTCCACACCTTTATATACGGGGGAGGGGGCACCCCATAGACACACAAGTTGATCCTTGATCTTTTAGCCGTGAGCGGTGCCCCCCTCCACCATAATCCACCTCAGTCAGATCGTCGTAGTGCTTAGGCGAAGCCCTGTGCCGGTAGCTTCATCAGCACCGTCATCACGTCGTCGTGCTGACGAAGCTCTTCCCCGACACTCTACTGGATCATGAGTTCGTGGGACGTCACCGAGCCGAACGTGTGCAGATCGCGGAGGTGTCGTACCTTCGGTGTTAGGATCGGTCGACCGTGAAGACGTACGACTACATCAACCGCGTTGTCATAATGCTTCTTACGGTCTACGAGGGTACGTAGACAACACTCTCCCCCTCGTTGCTATGCATCACCATGATCTTGCGTGTGCGTAGGATTTTTTTTGAAATTACTACGTTCCCCAACACATTTATCATGATATAAGGAAATATAAATAACAACTTTATTATTGCCTCTAGGGCATATTTCCTTCAAAGCAAAGGTTTAAGCTTGGTAGAGTTGATACGTCTCTGTCGTATCTACTTTTCCTAACGCTTTTCCTCTTGTTTTGGACTCTAATTTGCATGATTTGAATGAAACAACCCGGACTGACGTTGTTTTCAACAGAACTACCATGGTGTTGTTTTTGTGCAGAAATAGAAGTTCTCGGATTGGAACGAAACTTTTTCAAGAATTATTTCATAATAAAAAAGGGATAATTAGATTTATGCCCCTAGTTGTGTCCCACTCGTCTGTTTTACCCCTAATTCCCAAAAGTCACCCGTTCTGTCCAAGTCACTTTGCTCCTCTTATGCTTTTGCCCTTTGACCGTTTGACCGTCGGTTTGAAAACTTCATAACCAATTCATACTAAATCAGAAAAATGCAAATAAGATACCAAAATGTTTAGAAAAACATCACCTATATGTCAGTGTCATTTGCATTCATGAAAAAAGTGTTGGAAAGTGCCCATCCGAGTTTTAGCTCTTATGCTACCACCATGAATAGTAAAATCTAAAAAGTTCAAAAAAATTCAAAAAAATATTGGTGGCAAAGAATGACAAATGTTTTAAGTGCCTGCCAAGTTTCATCAGGGAATAACATTCGTGGGTGCCGCGGCAAAAAAACCAATCAGCACTCCAAAATAGATTATTTTTTTGCCACGACTTCCACGAATGTCATTCCCTAATGAAATTTGGCAAGCACTTAGAACATTTGTCGTTCTTTGCCACCATATTTTTTTTGAATTTTTTTGAATTTTTTAGAGTTTACTATTCATGGTGGTATCAAAAGAGCTAAAACTCGGATGTGCACTTTCCAACACTTTTTTTCATGAATGCAAATGACACTGACATATAGGTGATGTTTTTCTGAACATTTTGGTATCTTATTTGCATTTTTCTGATTTAGTATGAATTAGTTATGAAGTTTTCAAACTGACGGTCAAACGGTCAAAGGGCAAAAGCATAAGAGGAGCAAAGTGACTTGGACAGAACCGGTGACTTTTGGGAATTAGGGGTAAAACAGACGAGTGGGGCACAACTAGGGGCATAAATCTAATTATCCCAATAAAAAAACATTGGAGCCAAGAACCACCGGAGGGGGGGGCTAGGTGAGCACAAACCACCAGGGCACGCCCCCCTCTAGGCGCGCCCAGATGGGTTGTGCCCACCTGGTGGCCCCGCAGACTTTGATTCCGACTCTATAAAATCCCATATTTGGAGAAAAAATCAGGAAGAAAGAATTATCATGTTTCACGATACAGAGCTGCTGCCACCTCCTGTTCTTCATCAGGAGTCCAGATGTGGACTCCATTTTGGGCTCCGAAGAGGGGGATCTTCGATCTTCGTCATCACCAACCCTTCTCCATCGCCAATTCCACGTTGCTCCCCACTCGGAGTGAGTAATTCCTTTGTAGGCTCGCTGGTCGGTGAGGAGTTGGGTGAGATTCATCATGTAAGCGAGTTAGTTTTGTTAGGGCTTGATCCCTAGTATCCATTATGTTCTGAGATTGATGTTGTTATGACTTTATCATGCTTAATGCTTGTCACTTTGGACCCGGGTGCCATGATTTTAGATCTGAACCGTTTATGTTATCACCATTATATCTATGTTTTAGATCCGATCTTGCAAGTCATATTCACCTACTACGTGCTATGATCCGTAAACCCAGGAGTGACAATAGTCGGGATAATTTTCGGTGATGACCGTAGTTTGAGGAGTTCATGTATTCACTATGTGTTAATGCTTTTTTCCGGTTCTCTATTAAAAGGAGGCTTTAATATCCCTTAGTTTCCATATGGACCCCGCTGCCACGGGAGGGTAGGACAAAAGATGTCATGCAAGTTCTTTCCATAAGCACATATGACTATTTACGGAATACATGCCTATATTATATTTATGATCTGGGGCTAGTTTTATATCGCCCTAGGTTATGACTATTATATGATGAATATCATCCAACGAATCCACCGATCCAATGCCTACAAATTTCCTACATATTGTTTTGCTAAGTTACTATTGTTGTTACTACTGTTACACTTGCTACAAAATCATTGCTATCACTGTTACCGTTACTATTGATATTACTACTACTATCAAAACTATCATATTACTGTGCTACTGATCACTTTGCTGCAGATATTTAATCTCTGGGTGTGGTTGAATTGACAACTCAACTGCTAATACTTGCAAATATTTTTTGGATCCCCTTGTGTCGAATCTATAAATTTGGGTTTAATACTCTAACCTCGAAAACTGTTGCGATCTCCTATACTTGTGGGTTATCAAGCAGCCGCGCCCGTCTTGACTTTGGGTCTCGTTGGGGTCGAAGCCCCAGTCACCTTTGCCACCCTCTAAAATGATGTTCTCCATGATGAACTCATTGGCCGGCTCATCTTGTGTTGATGTCGGCATTTAGTCGAACAGTTGGCAGGCGTCGGGACGGTTGCCAGCGGGGATCTTATGCGCCCGCTTCCTTTGCCCCTCGGTGGACAACCCGCCGGCCACAGGCGTGGCATTGATGTCGATGGACGTGGGTGTGGGGTGGCCACCCTCACACTCCCTTCCGCGCGAGGTGGAGAAGCGGGTGGCTTGCGGGTTGTGTTGGGGATAAGTTGTGTGTCTGCAGCGTGGGGGAGGTGCGCAGCGCCTCCGCCCATGGCGAACGGGAAAACGACGTCCCCGTGCTCACCGTGGGCATGGCAACAGCGGCTAGAATGGCCGGCTCGGAGCGGCCATGGCTGAACACTAGAATCATCAGGGCCTGTTGCGTGGCCTTGGCGACGAGGGGCTCATTCTCCATGGTGGTGCCTCCTATCGTGTGGTGCGCGGCTTGTACCTTCCTCCGGCTAGCCCTCTTCGTTGAATGTATCGCCCACTGCTCCGGCGTCTGCTCCTTGGGCTGCTTCTTGTGGGTGAAGCGGGGCTTACCGGCCACGCCGTCGATCGTGGGCAGCGGGGGCGGCGGGCTTTGGCGCGTCGGCCATGGCGAGAGGGCGGGAGAGTTTTGAGAGAGAATGAAGGAAATGGGATGGATGTGCTACTGTGTGGTGGGGGCAAGGGGAGGACAAGGGTGGGCATCGCGCACGTCCGCGCCGACAGAAACCCGGCCATATTTGGACCCAAAATGGATCGCGGATGGATAAAAAATGGGCGCACGTCCGTTTACATCGACGCGTCGGGCCACGGTTTATGTCCGTTTTGACAAAAACTGTCCGTTTGCGTCAACGCGTCGGGCCACGTTTTATGTCCGTTTTGACAAAAACGAACGCGCGTTGACAGAATAGGTCGTGCGATTGGAGTTGCCTCTGGCAATTCATACGCATTATGGAGTCTGCAAATATAACTACTCTACCAGAGTTTGCCCTAAAAATTCGTCCCCACGGGCCAAACGTTGCTGCCTGCTTTGGTTCGCTCCTCGGGCGCGAAAGCCGTGTGTGCCGATCACGACGACGATGCACAACCGCCTGCCTCCTCACGTCCCCCGTCCGCTGCCTATGCGGTATGGTCGTACCAACGTACCGTCCATGTGGCGATCCCATCAAACTCATATCACCGTTCGTTCAAAACCAGATCGGCGCTCTCTGGTAAATTCGCGCACTCATCTGGGAGACCCACGGGCCAGCGACCGTACGCCAGGAGATGCACTCCCCGTAGACGTGGCACAGCATAACGCAAATATAAGTGACTGCCATGTGGGGCTCGAATGACCAAGCCGTACTAAAATTGTTTCTCAATTTAGTTTGCGGTGACGTCTGTTAGCGACGAGATCTCCGAGTGGACGCTTGAAGGGCAAGAGAGGAGGCCGCACGGATCTCCCCGGCCCTCGTGGACAAGAAACCCACGAATTCCCCGCAAATCACCACACTGCCACGACCCACGTGGGGGCAGTTTGGGCAGCCAAATGCGGTGGCAGAACGGTGGATAGGCAGCCCTACCCGAGGGCAGAAGGGGAACGCCGCGAAAGATAAAGCCTCTATTTGGACCCCCGGCTCTGCTCCCATCGCCATTGCTGCTCTCTTCTTCCTCCTCCCACCCTCCCTCATCGTCTCCTCTTCTTCTCACGAATTTTCCTGCAAATTTCGTGGCCGCCTCCTGTTCGTTCCGTGTAGACGAACGGGGGAGTGATTGCTCAGCGGCAGGAGGAAGGAGCCTGCCTCGAGCGGTTGGCCGGAGGCCAATTTTGATGCGTGGCCTCCTCGAGGTCCACGCGATTGGCAGGGACGCCGCGTCGACGAGCTCATCGAAACTGAAGGCCGTTCCCGCATTGGACATGATGAGGTAGCCGGCAGATCTCCGTGTTCTCTCCCCTCTCTTCCTCTTCTTCGTGCTCTTCTTCCTTCCTTACATCCGTGTCTGTTTCTGTTTGTATTCAGATCGACGCGTGCGCTGTTTCTATCTTGCGTGCGTTTGATTTTTGGTTCCGGCTTCTGTTCTCCTTTGGTTGGTGATGAATTTCATCTGTTCGCCTGTCCTCGGCCGCAACTGGCCGGCCTTGTAAATTTCTCACCTTTCATGCGTTTACTTTGTTGTAATCTGGCCGCCGTCGTCTAAGTTTCTGGATTTTCCCTTCTTCTTCTTCGGTTTGGTTGATCTGTGCTTTGGTGTTACGATTCTGAGTATGCCAATTTGCGCGGTTGCGTTTGGCTCCTGATGAATGATTCGGCGTTCTTAATCTCTGTATGTATTTGGCAGTCTTCTGCTTGTGCTCTGAATACTTCCTGGTCGTCTTTTCCGTTCGTTTCCTATGCTCTTGTCCGGCTGTTTGGTCCGGATGACAAGCATCCTGCCGTTTCTTCTTGGCTGCATCTAAGGCTCTCCTCGTGTGAAGATTGGAGTTCATGGTTCATGACCCAAGTGTTTCCGTGTTCTTTGAGTTCACCATCCCGGTTCTGCCGGCCGTTGAATTTTGCGGTCGTTTTGTGATCGATCCCGTGTGTTCTTTTCATTTCATCGGCAACTCCATGGCGGCCGATTTGTTACTTACATTTTGCAGCAGATCCCTTCGTCCGGTCAAAATCGCTAACCCGCGTCGCTGCAGGTACCAAAGGCTCAGCCCGGACTGCCTCCCGCTCGCCAACGGTGGTGGCAGCGGCGGCGTCGCACGCAAGCCGGCCTCGAGATCCTTCAGAGACGACGAAGGCCCGGCGGCCGCCACCGACGGTTCCCGACTGGCCTCGTACCTCGCCGCCTCCCAGGCGGACTCCAAGCCGCCGGTCCGGGCGCGTGCACCGCAGCCGCCGGCCGCGCGGAGCCCGGCGCGGGACCACGGCCAGCACCACCCTTCCGACTCCTCCGACACGGCCTCCCCGAGCTCCACCAGCGCGGGCACCGGCGCGGTCGGCGGCGACGTGCTGCTGCAGTGGGGGCACAACAAGCGGTCCCGCTGCCGGCGCGACTCCTCGGCGGCGTCCTCGTCGGCGTCGCCGTCCTCGCAGCGTCGGCAGACCCTGGGCAACGGCAAGATCCAGCGGCGCGCGTCGGCGCCGGCGCCGGCGCCGGCGGAGAAGCTGATGCCCCCTCCTCCGGCCACGATCACGCGGGGGTCCAACCTGAGGTCCTCGTCGTCCTTCCCGCCCCGCGTCGCCGGAGGAGACGCCAACAACCAGCCTCCCCACCACAGCAGGTACGGCCTCGCCCTCGCGTCCCCGTCTCGTCTCGCATATCCTGGCCTGGGTGAGACCCCGCTCCTCTCCCCTATTTCTCGCCGGTTTTACCCGGCGACCGCGACCCTTTTTCCGTTTCCGCTTCTGCCCCCGAGGAAAGGAAAGCTACCGGGCCGCTAGGCCATCTTGTTCTTGTTGTTGGAGTCGTGGGATCGTGGGCGTTATTTATTCGCGTGGTGTTTTCGGCGTTCGGGTTTGGGCCTCTTTGGTTTTGGTGAGCTGTGCCGCCCGTCCGTCTTTTAGCACCGCAGCAAGTGCTGGAGTTGGACGAAAGATTCCTTTCTTTTCCTCCAACAATTTGAAGCAAGTAGGTTTTTCTCATTTTTTCTACGTAATAATATTTGACATACTGCCTTGATGATCTGGATCGCTCCATCTTTTCCTAATTTCGTGCCATTTATTTACGTTTTCAAAAGCGATTTTATTATTGTGGAAAGTTTCGTGTCTGGATCTGGACGGGGCGGTAACTTTACCGTCCCTGTCGTCCCTTGACCAATCCGTGGACACAAGAGGTGACATAGGGGCAGCCAGCAGCGCCCGTATTTGTCACACATTGCGTGATGCATGGGGGACCCGACTAGATTGCCATATCTGCTCAAATTCCTTTCACTCCAGGGCCAATTTCAGCTTCCGTGGATTGTTCGGCCGATCTAGCCGCCAGTAGTAGATTTCAGCTTCCGTGTTAGCACGACCATGATATGAATCGCAGCATCAAGGGAAAGTAGTACCAGCGGTAGGGCAGATGGTTGGCTATCTCTCTTCTTATAAATATGTGTGTCCGATCTCCTTTTTCTTTTCTGTATGTATGGATGGGCATCAACAGTTGTAGTTGTAGCACCTCTGCAAGGGAAAAAAAGTGAGTTCTAGTAGTAGCAGCTTTGCTAGGTTTTGCATATATATTGTATGCATCTGGTTGTGGCAAGAGTCTCCCTCTGGTACTAGTACCACCGATCCACCACCCTACCCACCCTTCTTCTCCTTTACCCCTCAGCAGCCTCCCAACCACCGCCGCATCATCACCAGCAGCACCACGCCACCCCGATCCCATGATTGACGCCATGTTTTCTTCCTTTGGTTGCGCGATCAGGTCCGTTGAGGAGCGATCGGGCGGCGTGCACAAGCGGTCGTCGCCCGACAAGGCGCCGCACCACAAGCCCCCCGCCGCGGAGCATCACATGGATTCCAAGAACGCCCACCACCACCACCACCACCACCACCACCACAGCAACAACCATGACTCGCAGCTGGTGTCCGCCGCCAACGGCACCGGCACGGGCGCCGGCGAGAAGCTGGGCGGGGAGCGGCTGGAGCTTCCCCGGATCTACATCTCGCTGTCCCGCAAGGAGAAGGAGGACGACTTCCTGGTGATGAAGGGCACCAAGCTGCCCCAGAGGCCCAAGAAGCGGGCCAAGAACGTGGACAAGTCGCTCCAAGTATGCATCCATCTATCTCATCATGCTCCTGTAAAAACTGAATCCGATCGGATCCATCTAACCTGTGTCTTGCTGCAGTTCGTGTTTCCAGGGATGTGGCTCTCGGATTTGACCAAAGGCCGGTATGAGGTGCGAGAGAAGAAATGTGTCAAGAAGGTATAACAAACAATCAATCAATTCCTAGTTTTCCTTTTCGTTTCTTTTCGGCTGCAAAGAAAATAGTTTCTTTTCCTCGAAAAAAAATAAAATAGATTTTTGAGATGGAAAAAAGGAAAAAGAAAAAAGAAAAAGTACTAGTGGTGATTCTGATTCAGGTAGGTTGATTGGTTCAGGGCATGTGATTGATGGGCTGCAATGCGAATTAAAGCCTTAAAGCGAGGTTAATTAGTTGCCCCTTTTCTTTTCTTTTGGGAGGATGGTCACGTGGGACCCATGATGACCCGTGATGCTCATTGATGACGGTGCCGAGTTATTTGGCCCCGCTTTATTGCTGTGGACGTGAGGATGCAACCGTGCTAGGCGATCTCTCTTGCCCTAACCTCAAGAATCTCCTAGGTTAAGTAGATTGATCCATCTCCAAAAAAAGAGGTTAAGTAGATTCATCAGCCTGCAAACTGCACTATCATGTGTGGTTTTCCCAAATTAAATGAGCCAAACCCGTCGAACAACTCAACCGGTACGTACTACTAGTAGTAGGCACGAAAGAAAAATCCCGAGGCCTCTTTGCGAATGAGGTCCACCTGTGAGCCTCAACTCGCCGTTGGCACTTGTGCCCTTGCAAATGGGCCGATCCAGTGGAAGGGGCCCATGTGGAGACATGTATCTGTCGCTTGTCAGGACCACATGATGGCGCGCCCGGATAGACCTTGGAATCGTAACCATGAAAAAGGGCATAAAAATGAAATAAGAAGATTTGAAAACCTTTCCCTTCTACTCCTTCTTTAAACTAATATAAAAGCATTTAGATCATTATTTTAGTATTCTAAACACTCTTATATTAGTTACGGAGGGAGTATCTGTTGGAATTAACATCACTGAAAGTTGATGTAAAAAAAAAAAATCACTGCAAGTTCAATCTCTACGTTTATAGTAGTACGAGGCACCAACTCCAAATCTCCGAATCTTGTACCAGTAGTAATCTGGAGAAAGGAATCTTGTAACATGAACTCAACTGTTTAGTCCTGGAAGACTGCGTGGTTAGGTCGTGCTTGTGGTGTTGGATACTCTAGCTATTATTTAAGCACCTAGAAGGAACATTAGTGTACTAGTAGTGTTACTTGTCTTCGTTTCTACAATGTCTCCCATGAAGGTTTGGTCTTGAGCGCGGCACTGACAGAAAACTCTCTCTCTTGATCTGGAATGCAGAGGCGAAGAGGGCTGAAGGGGATGGAGAGCATGGACAGCGACTCGGAGTGAAGAGCGCAGAGGAGGAGACGAGACGAGGGCCAAGGAAGAAGACGGGGATGTCGTGTGTGTCAGCGAGCGAGGGGTGTTACGTTAGGAGAAGAAACAAAACCGGTAGAGGGGGCATTGCCGAAAGGAATGGACGCGACATTTGTAAATGGAGATGGAGGAGGCTTGGCCGCAGGCAAGAGTTCGCGTGCGTGCTCGCCTTGCAGACGAATGATGATGATGATGATGCCTACCCAGGCAGGCTGTTTTTTCCTTTTCCGGGGGCTTGGTTAGAAAATCTCGTTTCGAGCTCGAGTGTTGTTTGCGTTTACTCGGTGGTTGCTTATCGGTCTTAATTAGTTCCTGCGTTGCAGTGGGCCTTGCTTCAAACGAAATGGGCCTAGCCCTGATGCACGGGCAAATGCCAAATGCTATGGAAGAAGCGACGCACCTGGGCCCTCCAAAGGAAAAACAAGAGGCATCACGAAGACACTGGCTGGGCAACTGGTCCTCCGTTTTTTTTTTTTTGCGACTGAACTGGTCCTCCGTTTTGTATTGCATTTCGTTTCCTTGTGTCTTGGCGAACGTCATTGCTGTACTGCCGTAGTGGTATACGCAGGTGGGGGCACTGGTCATAATGCATACGCTACCCGTGGCAGGTGGCACTGACTTGTGGGCGAATTTCTTTTTTGATTTTTTTTGCACAAAGCAGGTTGGGGGTTTGCCGTGAAACGAGGAGCAACTGTTGCTCCCCTCGGCTCACGAGCTGGCAAAGTGGGGGAGTGCAAACGACCCTCATGTTTGGGCGGATGCACCTCCTAATTTTCTTGTTAAATTTCTAGCGGATGATGTAATCGTTATTTGAGTTAATAAAGTATATCTTTCCGTAAAAAAAACAGCTTTCAACCGGCTACCCCAACGCCACGCGCTGTGATGTGGCTCTCCGACTCTGCCTCGTCTCTCCGCCTTCACTTGTGGCTGTGGGGACAGCAACGCAGCCTCTTGCACGATGCTCAAATAAACAAGTGTCAAGGTTTTCAAAAAAAAAGAAAAACAAGTGTCAAGACGCACTTGCACGCCAAATAGTAATACTATCATACAGGGCGTGTTTGGTTGCCCGCATCGAGAGCAGCCCAGAGCCTGACTCGCTGAAAACGCTTGGATCGGCAGTTTCTCGCAAGCCAGCCTGAGTGCGGCACGAGGTCGCACGAGCGGATGTGACGCGAGGTCGAGGGGAGATGGCGGGAGATGGGAAATCTAGCGCGCCGTCCCCGCGCCAAATCTAGCCTCACCCCCCTTTCTACTCGCTCACCCATAGCCACTTTCTTCCCTACTGCCTCACCGCCGGCAGCGCTGCGATTTCAGATCTGCGCTAGAGGCGGCGGCAGAAGCGGAAGAGGCGGCGGCGTTTGCGGCGGATCTGGTGCTCCCCTTGCCGCTGGCCACCGTCTAATCGACCTTGTTTGTGCCATGGCTCCCCCTACGCCATCCTCGTCTCTGATGCCGGTAAGCAGCACCCCTCTCCCTTTGTTAGGTCGGTGGTTAGGCCGTTAGGCAAGATGTAGGATTGATTTCCCGTTGAACGAACCGTCGATGTCGACTAGGTTATGGACGCACGGATAAGGTTGATAATTCAGGCAGCAGCACTGATAAGTGCGATTCAGGCATGGGTCATGTTCATGCACCAGCGAGTTGTTCGTCGTGTTGGGAGACCTTTGCTCCGCTATGGTCCAATGTTTATCCGGGAACAGGAGAGGATCCAAAATCTGAACTACATTTACAGCTGCAATGACGTCGAGGCTCTGTGGATGCTTAAAATGAAAAGAGCACCATTTGCCACGCTTGTCGAGACCTTCAGGAGCAGGGGGCTGCTACAAGATAACATCAACACCAGTGTGGAAGAGCAAGTGGCCATGTTCCTCCATGTTGTTGGCCATAACCAAAGGTTCAGGGTCATTCACAACACGTTCAGGAGATCAATAGAGACCATCTCTAGGTACTTCAAGCAGGTGCTTTTTGCTGTTGGGGAGCTTAGAGGAGAAATGATCAGGAGACCATCTAGTCGGACTCCATCCAAGATTCGCGGAAGCCCAAGATGGTATCCATACTTCAAGGTGAGCATTGACAATATACACTTTTCATGGCTTGATATGCTTGTATTGTTCAAGTTGAGCACTAACACATGCTTGTGATGCCATTTTCAGGATTGCATTGGGGCAATAGATGGTACTCATGTCACTGCCACAGTTCCTAGGTCACAGTCTGCAGCATACAGGGGGAGGAAGCACTTGAAAGTGCGTTAAGTCGACTAGAGGGGGGGTGCGAATAGGTGATTTTTATGAATTCTTCACTGAGGAATTTCAGGGTGAGGAAATTCCTAAGCGAAGAACTACTTGCAGCGGAATAAGTACTCAGATGCATACATGACATAACATAAACATGGACATCATGATGAAATGAAAATAGACACAGAGTACAGGAAGCGTAAGCACATGATAAAATAGGATGAAGACAAACAGACTGAAGAGTGAACTGAGGAAATTGAGAAAGTCTTCAGTCAAAATATTCAGCACTCAATGAAAGAAATATGCCCTAGAGGCAATAATAAAGTTGTTATTTATATTTCCTTATATCATGATAAATGTTTATTATTCATGCTAGAATTGTATTAACCGGAAACTTAGTACATGTGTGAATACATAGACAAACATAGTGTCACTAGTATGCCTCTACTTGACTAGCTCGTTAATCAAAGATGGTTATGTTTCCTAGCCATGGACAAAGAGTTGTCATTTGATAAACGGGATCACATCATTAGAGAATGATGTGATTGACTTGACCCATCCGTTAGCTTAGCACGATGATCGTTTAATTCGTTGCTATTGCTTTCTTAATAACTTATACATGTTCCTATGACTACGAGATTATGCAACTCCCGAATACCGGAGGAACACTTAGTGTGCTATCAAACATCACAACGTAACTGGGTGATTATAAAGATGCTCTACAGGTGTCTTCGATTGTGTTCATGGAGTTGGCATAGATCGAGATTAGGATTTGTCACTCCGAGTATCGGAGAGGTATCTCTGGGCCCTCTCAGTAATGCACATCACTATAAGCCTTGCAAGCATTGTGACTAATGAGTTAGTTGCGGGATGATGCATTACGGAACGAGTAAAGAGACTTGCTGGTAACGAGATTGAACTAGGTATTGAGATACCGACGATCGAATATCGGGCAAGTAACATACCGATGACAAAGGGAACAACGTATGTTGTTATGCAGTTTGACCGATAAAGATCTTCGTAGAATATGTAGGAACCAATATGAGCATCCAGGTTCCGCTATTGGTTATTGACAGGAGATGAGTCTCGGTCATGTCTACATAGTTCTCGAACCCGTAAGGTCCGAACGCTTAGCGTTCGGTGACGATCGGTAGTATGAGTTTATGTGTTTTGATGTACCGAAGGTAGTTCGGAGTCCCGGATATGATCACGGACATGACGAGGAGTCTCGAAATGGGCGAGACGTAAAGATCGATATATTGGATGACTATGCTTTATGGCTTAGAACCGGGACTTCAACGACGTTTTGAACGTCATGGAGCATATGAGATGTTTCAGGAGTTGAAGTTAATATTTCAAGCAAATGCCCGGATTGAGAGATATGAAGTCTCCAATAAGTTCTATAGCTGCA
The DNA here is from genome assembly GCF_018294505.1 of Triticum aestivum. NCBI lineage: Eukaryota > Viridiplantae > Streptophyta > Magnoliopsida > Poales > Poaceae > Triticum > Triticum aestivum. The sequence goes on from NC_057802.1 coordinate 372,386,618, forward strand.
AAATGGAGGACAATAGTTCTGTCAGTGAACATATATTCAGACTGTCTGGGTACCACAACCACTTGACTCAACTGGGAGTTAATCCTCCTGATGATCGTGTCATTGACAGAGTTCTTCAATCACCGCCACCAAGCTACAAGAGCTTCGTGATGAACTATAATATGCATGGGATGGATAAGACAATTCCCGAGCTCTTCGCAATGCTAAAGGCTGCGGAGGTAGAAATCAAGAAGGAGCATCAAGTGTTGATGGTTGACAAGACAACCAGTTTCAAGAAAAAGGGTAAAGGAAAGAAGGGGAACTTCAAGAAGAACAGCAAACAAGTTGCTGCTCAAGTGAAGAAGCCCAAGTCTGGACCTAAGCCTGAGACTGAGTGCTTCTAAAGGGGCTGGTCACTGGAAACGGAACTGCCCCAAGTATTTGGCGGCGAAGAAGGATGGCAAAGTGAAAGTTATATTTGATATACATGTTATTGATGTGTACCTTACTAATGCTCGCAGTAGTTCCTGGGTATTTGATACTAGTTCTGTTGCTAATATTTGCAACTCGAAACACGGGCTACGGATTAAGCGAAGATTGGCTAAGGAAGAGGTGACGATGCACGTGGGAAATGGTTTCAAAGTCGATGTGATCGCCGTCGGCACGCTACCTCTACATCTACCTTAGGGATTAGTTTTAGACCTAAATAATTGTTATTTGGTGCCAGCATTGAGCATGAACATTATATCTGGATCTTGTTTGATGCGAGGCGGTTATTCATTTAAATCAGAGAATAATGGTTGTTCTATTTATATGAGTAATATCTTTTATGGTCATTCACCCTTGATGAGTGGTCTATTTTTACTAATCTTGATAGTAGTGATACACATGTTCATAGTATTGAAGCCAAAAGATATAAGTTTAATAATGATAGTGCAACTTATTTGTGGCACTGCTGTTTAGGTCATATTGAAATCACTTGATTATGAATCACTTGATGCTTGCGAACCATGCCTCATGGGCAAGATGATTAAGACTCCGTTCTCCGGAACAATGGAGCGAGCAATGGACTTGTTGGAAATAATACATACTGATGTATGCGGTCCGATGAGTGTTGATGCTCGCGGCGGGTATCGTTATTTTTTTACCTTCACAGATGATTTGATCAGATATGGGTATATCTACTTGATGAAACATAAGTCTAAAACATTTGAAAGGTTCCAAGAATTTTAGAGTGAAGTGGAAAATCATCGTAACAAGAAAATAAAGTTCCTACGATCTGATCGTGGAGGAGAATATTTGAGTTACGAGTTTGGTCTTCATTTGAAACAATGCAGAATAGTTTTGCAACTCACGCCACCTGGAACACCACATCGTAATGGTGTGCCCGAACATCGTAATCGTACTTTACTAGATATGGTGCAATCTATGATGTCTCTCACTAATTTACCGCTATCGTTTTGGGGTTATGCTTTAGAGACGGCTGCATTCACGTTAAAATAGGGCACCATCTAAATCCGTTGAGACGACACCTTATGAACTGTGGTTTGGCAAGAAACCTAGGCGTTTCTTAAAGTTTGGGGCTGTGATGCTTATGTGAAAAAGCTTCAACCTGGTAAGCTCGAACCCAAATCGGAGAAATGTGTCTTCATAGGATACCCAAAGGATACTGTTGGGTACACCTTCTATCACAGATCTGAAGGCAAGATATTCATTGCTAAGAATGGATCCTTTCTAGAGAAGGAGTTTCTCTCGAAAGAAGTGAGTGGGAGGAAAGTAGAACTTGATGAGGTCACAGTACCTGCTCCCTTATTGGAAAGTAGTTCATCACAGAAATCGGTTCCAGTGATTCCTACACCAGTAAGTGAGGAAGCTAATGATGATGATCATGAAACTTCTGATCAAGCTACTACCGAACCTCGTAGGTCAACCAGAGTAAGATCTGCACCAGAGTGGTACGGTAATCCTATTCTAGAAGTCATGTTACTTGACCATGGCGAACATACGAACTACGAGGAAGAGATGATGAGCCCAGGTTCCACAAAATGGCTTGAGGCCATGAAATCTGAGATGGGATCCATGTATGAGAACAAAGTATGGACTTTAGTTGACTTGCCCGATGATCGGCAAGCCATAGAGAATAAATGGATCTTCAAGAAGAAGACTGACGCTGACAGTAATGTTACTGTCTACAAAGCTCTACTTGTTGCGAAAGGTTTTCGACAAGTTCAAGGAGTTGACTACGATGAGACCTTCTCACCCGTAGCGATGCTTAAGTCTGTCCGAATCATGTTAGCAATTGCCGCATTTTATGATTATGAAATTTGGCAAATGGATGTCAAAACTGCATTCCTTAATGGATACCTTAAAGAAGAGTTGTATATGATGCAACCAGAAGGTTTTGTCGATCCAAAAGGTGCTAACAAAGTGTGCAAGCTCCAGCAGTCCAATTATGGACTGGTGCAAGCCTCTCAGAGTTGGAATATACGCTTTGATAGTGTGATCAAAGCATATGGATTTATACAGACTTTTGGATAAGCATGTATTTACAAGAAAGTGAGTGGGAGCTCTGTAGCATTTCTGATATTATATGTGGATGACATATTGTTGATCGGAAATGATACTGAATTTCTGAATAGCATAAAAGGATACTTGAATAAGAATTTTTCAATGAAAGACCTCGGTGAAGCTGCTTATATATTGGGCATCAAGATCTATAGAGATAGATCAAGAGGCTTAATTGGACTTTCACAAAGCACATACCTTGATAAGGTTTTGAAGAAGTTCAAAATGGATCAAGCAAAGAAAGGGTTCTTGCCTGTGTTACAAGGTGTGAAGTTGAGTCAGACTCAATGCCCGACTACTGCAGAAGATAGAGATAAAATGAAAGTTGTTCCCTATGCTTCAGCCATAGGCTCTATCATGTATGCAATGCTGTGTACCAGACCTGATGTGTGCCTTGCTATTAGTTTAGCAGGGAGGTACCAAAGTAATCCAGGAGTGGATCACTGGACAGCGGTCAAGAACATCCTGAAATACCTGAAAAGGACTAAGGATATGTTTCTCATTTATGGAGGTGACAAACAGCTCGTCGTAAACGGTTACGTCGATGCAAGCTTTGACACTGATCCGGATGACTCTAAGTCACAAACCGGATACGTGTTTTTATTGAATGGTGGAGCTGTCAGTTGGTGCAGTTCCAAGCAGAGCGTCGTGGCGGGATCCACGTGTGAAGCGGAGTACATAGCTGCTTCGGAAGCAGCAAATGAAGGAGTTCATATCCGATCTAGGAGTCATACCTAGTGCATCGGGTCCAATGAAAATCTTTTGTGACAATACTGGTGCAATTGCCTTGGCAAAGGAATCAAAGGAATCCAGATTTCACAAGAGAACCAAGCACATCAAGAGACGCTTCAATTCCATCCGCGATCAAGTCAAGGAGGGAGACATAGAGATTTGTAAGATACATACGGATCTGAATGTTGCAGACCCGTTGAATAAGCCTCTCTCACAAGCAAAACATGATCAACACCAAGACTCCATGGGTGTTAGAATCATTACTGTGTAATCTAGATTATTGACTCTAGTGCAAGTGGGAGACTGAAGGAAATATGCCCTAGAGGCAATAATAAAGTTATTATTTATATTTCCTTATATCATGATAAATGTTTATTATTCATGCTAGAATTGTATTAACCGGAAACTAGTACATGTGTGAATACATAGACAAACAGAGTGTCACTAGTATGCCTCTACTTGACTAGCTCGTTAATCAAAGATGGTTATGTTTCCTAGCCATGGACAAAGAGTTGTCATTTGATAAACGGGATCACATCATTAGAGAATGATGTGATTGACTTGACCCATCCGTTAGCTTAGCACGATGATCGTTTAGTTTGTTGCTATTGCTTTCTTCATAACTTATACATGTGCCTATGACTATGAGATTATGCAACTCCCGAATACCGGAGGAACACTTAGTGTGCTATCAAACATCACAACGTAACTGGGTGATTATAAAGATGCTCTACAGGTGTCTCCGATGGTGTTTGTTGAGTTGGCATAGATCGAGATTAGGATTTGTATCTCCGAGTATCGGAGAGGTATCTCTGGGCCCTCTCGGTAATGCACATCACTATAAGCCTTGCAAGCATTGTGACTAATGAGTTAGTTGCGGGATGATGCATTACGGAACGAGTAAAGAGATTTGCCGGTAATGAGATTTAACTAGGTATTGAGATACCGACGATCGAATCTCGGGCAAGTAACATACTGATGACAAAGGGAACAACGTATGTTGTTATGCGGTTTGACCGATAAAGATCTTCGTAGAATATGTAGGAACCAATATGAGCATCCAGGTTCCGCTATTGGTTATTGACCGGAGATGAGTCTCGGTCATGTCTACATAGTTCTCGAACCCGTAGGGTCTGCACGCTTAACGTTCGGTGACGGTCGGTATTATGAGTTTATGTGTTTTGATGTACCGAAGGTAGTTCAGGGTCCCGAATATGATCACAGACATGACGAGGAGTCTCGAAATGGTCGAGACATAAAGATCGATATATTGGATGACTATGTTTGGACATCGGAATGGTTTCGAATGAGTTCGGGCATTTACCGGAACCCCCCGGGGAGTGTATGGGCCTTGTTAAGCCTTAGTGGGAGAGAGGAGGAGGCGGACAGGTGGAGGGAGCGCCCCCCCAAGCCCAATCCGAATTGGGTGGGGGCAGCACCCTATCCTTTCCCTCTCTCTCCCCCTTCCTTCTCTCCTACTCCAACTAGGGAAGGGGGGAATCCTAATCCCGGTGGGAGTAGGACTCCTCCAGGGCGCGCCATAGAGGGCCGGTCCTCCCCCTCCTCCACTCCTTTATATACGGGGGAGGGGCACCCCATAGACACACAAGTTGTTCTCTTAGCCGTGTGCGGTGCCCCCCTCCACCATAATCCACCTCGGTCATATCGTTGAAGTGCTTAGGCAAAGCCCTGCGCTGGTAGCTTCATCATCACCGTCATCATGCCGTCGTGCTGACGAAGCTCTCCCTCGACACTCAGCTGGATCGAGAGTTCGTGGGACGTCACCGAGCCGAACGTGTGCAGATCGCGGAGGTGCCGTACTTTCGGTACTAGGATCGGTCGGATCATGAAGACGTATGACTACATCAACCGCGTTGTCATAACGCTTCCGCTTACGGTCTACGATGGTACATGGACTACACTCTCCCCTCTCGTTGCTATGCATCACCATGATAGATCTTGCGTGTGCGTAAGAATTTTTTTGAAATTACTGCGTTCCCCAACACTCAACACAGTAATGAGGAAATGGAAGGGTTGAGGAAATAGAACCAGTTAGCTTGGTGAATACAATGATTTGGTAGACCAGTTTCAACTGCTGTGACAGTTGTACGTCTCGTTGGAGCGGCTAGGTATTCAAACCGGAGGACACATAGTCCTCACCGTATTCTCCTTGAGCTAAGGTCACACAGGCCTCGCCCAATCACTCGTGGTAAGTCTTGAGGTGACTTCCAAACCTTCACAAACTCGGTCACTCGGCGATCCACAATTTCCTCTTGGATGCTCTAAACCATGACGCCGAACCGTCTGGAAGATGCACAGTCTTCAAAGGTAACAAGCATCGGATCCACGCAGGATCAATCTCTTCAGTGATGCTCAATCACTTTGGGTTTGTAGGTGTTTGGGTTTGGGTTTTCCTCACTTGATGATTTTCGCTCAAAGTCCTCGGAGGATGGGATGCTCTCAATGACAAGTGTCAGTTTCTCTTGGAGTAGCCAACCAGCTAGTGGTTGTAGGGGGCGGCTATTTATAGCCTAGGGAGCAGCCCGACATGATAAGACTTAAATGCCCTTCAATGATATGACCGTTAGGTGGGTAGATATTTTGGGACAGCTGGCGCGTAGCACAGCAATGGTCGGAAATTTGACTATCAAATTCCTCAAGGCTATCATGTTCCTCACTTGTAGGCAATCTGCACTAGCGAATTCCTAACTCCTCAGTCAGAACAAATTCCTCAGAGACTAGAAGAACTTCGTCTCTGTCACTGAAGAAATCGACTGAACTGTATGAGATTTCCAATGGCTTCACTCGAAAGGATTGGTAGGTGTAGGATTTTGAGATGAGCATCACTTGGAAACTTTTCCTTAGTTTTTCCTCGACCCCCTTTAACAGTACGGTGTATCCTATGACTCAAGAAAGAGAAAATGAAACTACGAAAACAAAAGTATTCACGCTTCATGTTCCTTGCATGAATATCAAGTCATCATGGTCACACCAATTTCTTCATCTTCAAAGTCTTCAGAAATCCAAAGTCTTCAGTTGAAGACGTTCATTTTTAGGGGTCGACTTTCCCTGTAAATATCAAACTCCTCATAGACTTACCTGTGTACACTCACAAACGCATTAGTCCCTTTACCTATAAGTCTTCAATACACCAAAATCACTAAGGGGCACTAGATGCACTTACAATCTCCCCCTTTTTGGTGATTGATGACAATATAGGTTAAGTTTTCAACGGGGAGAAACATATGAAGTGTAAATACTGATATTGAGGAATTTGATTGCAAGATATAGAAGAACTCCCCCTGAAGATGTGCATAGTGAGGAATTTGCTTTTGAAGCAATGCACACTTGAAGAGTAGAATCATGGAGATCTCCCCCTATATCTTATAATTCATACACGCATTTGATATATGTTATAAAGAATTTGAAATGCATGATGAAATATGGTGACTGATGTAATTCAGCATGCGTGCATTTGACATATATGAGGAAATAGCATGCAAAAGAACAAACCGAAAGTATCAGACCACCATCGGGTTTAAGTTTATAACTCGATCCAACAAAATCTTCAAAAGAACGTGAGTTGTAACTTAGCAAAAAAAAAGCCCATATATAGAGACCCGCTTGAAGACTAACTCAAATTTCTCCCCCATTGTCATCAAATGACCAAAAGGGACGAAAAGTGAGGACTAACGCCCCTGAAGAATATCATCATGAAGTCGATGGAGGAGCGTCAGCGTTGTTGGGGTAGGTTGTTGAAGTAGGGCCTGCCGCAGTGTCATCCAAATCTTCATGCTCATCAGTGTCGCGCGATGAAGAATATGAGCTGGCCACCAAGGAAGGAACTTTGACTTTCTTGAATTTCTTCGCTGGTGGTTGAGACCAGTCAAAGTCCTGCTTGAAACCCATTTGCTTCAGATCTTCTTCACCATAAAGATTAGATAGAACAGCCCAGGTGCGATTGAATACTTCATGGAGGTAGAAGTGGTTCTTCTTCCTTGCATTGTGTGTAGCAGTAATGTTGTGAAGAATGGAATCATATTGACGCTTAACCCATTTGTGGTTGCGATCGACCTTCTGGTGAAGACTGAGGAGAAGCTCACGATCAGTCATCACTCTGGGAGTTGTGCCTTGAGGATTTTGCTTTGAGGCATTTGCGGCAGAGTCATGAGTGCCAGAGTCATCATTGGTGGAGTAAGATGCAGCTTTACGAAATTGACCATCCAATGGACGAATGCCTTCATCAATAACAGCAGTGGCCTTGCCCTTTTCATCAGCTGAGGAAAATGTCCGCTTGAGGATTTCTATTGGGGGCAAGTAGCTGAGGTGATTCTGAAAGTCAGCCTTGTAATTGATTGAAGACCTTGATATGAGGAATCTCATAATCCAGGGAGCGTAAGGCTTCAATTCAAATGGAGATAATGCAACATTGGCCAGAGTCCTCATGAAGAAATCATGGTAGTTGATTGGAACTCCATGGATCATGTTGAAAAGCAAATTCTTCATAATGCCAACGACTTCTTCTTCATTAGAGTCGTGGCCCTTGATTGGACTCTAAGTCTTGGTCAAGATGCGATAGACCGTCCGTGGGACAAACAACAATTCCTTCACGAGGAATTTGGTCCTTGGGGCTTGACCGGGCTTCAGCGGCTTCATCAACACCTGCATATAGTGGTCAGTAAGTTCATGTTCATGATATATACAACGTGCACCTTCAAGGGGAGGACTGACAGGCAGGGCATGAAGCAATTCAGAGGCCGGTGCTTTGAAGTGAGTATTCTCTGTCATCCAATCCAACACCCAAGAGTTCACATCGGCAGCATTTCCTGTGATGTGCAGCGTTGCATAGAACTGAAGAATTAGTTCTTCATTCCAATCACATATATCTGTGCAGAAGTTGAGCAGTCCAGCATTGTGAAGAACAATGAGGACTGGCGTGAAGCAAGGCAGTGATTCCATGTCCACGTGAGGAATATGCTCATGGTCAAATACTTTGTCCTTATCAAAAAGTAGTGAAGAATAGAAGTTTGCTTGGCTGGCAGTCTAGAAAAGCTTCCTTCGCGGACGAGCAGAGTCATAAGGATTGTAATCTGTGAATAATACATGATCATGGAAGAAATCATCAGCCTTGAAGTTTTGCTTCTTGGAGAAGGGATCCTTCGGCTTGGGCAGAGGAGTGTCAGTCAAAGTCATCACAGCCTCAGGAATCACATTCTCAGGAGCTATAGGCTCAGGAATTTCAGTTTCTGCTTCAGTAGCAGCCTGGGTCTTTAATTCTTCATCAATATTAACATCAGCACTAGTGGCTGGAGTTTCTTCAGGAATGGAAGGAGTGCTGTGATGTTCTTCAGAACCCATTTGAACTTCAGTGTGCACTGGGGACTGAGGGATTTGTTGCAGTGGCGTGAACAAAGGAGAGTTGGTGCTCCCAAAAGTCATCATTCATCACAGGCGTGGTGCTCCCAATGTCCACGTCTTCATCTTCTTCACTTAATTCTTCAACGCATGCCTCTTCAGCTATGAACTGAGGCACTGGCGATGAAACAACCAGAGTTGAAGGGATATCATCTACTTCAATGTCTTCGTCCAACTGCTCTGAAGAAGTAGCAGAAGGAACGTCTTCATCAGATCCGCTTGGGATCTCATAATCTTCATCAAAAGGAATGATTTCCTTTGATGGCATGCTGGAGACAGGAACAACATCAACAGGATTCTCAAAAGAGCTTGTCAATGTCTTCATCTTCTTCGGGGCTGAAGAATATGATGAAGTTGATGCTTTCCTTTTCTTCACTGCTGCTCGCTCCGCAGCCTTGGTTTTCTTCACTTCTAATGCAGAAGGAAGAACTGGACTTGGTGTTGGTGCAGGAGGAGCAGAGGAAATTGGTACATTTACCTCAGGCACAACTGATGCAGTTGGCCTGGTTGGTTTAGTTTCTTCAGGCTCAGTGGTTGATGGCTCAGCTGGCCTGGATTGTTCCTCAGGCGCAACACTAGTGGTTGCCCTGGCAATTTCATCAGCGGCTGGAATGGAGTCATCAACCCTGGTACTAGCAGTTTCATCAGCGGCCTGATTTTCATCAGCGGTGCTGGCATGTTCTTCAGTGGGCTGAGCAGATGCTTCATCCCGAGGAGATTCAGTTCTTGAAGTGAATTTTTCAGTTAACTTCACAAATCCGACTTTGGCTCCAAGCCAGTCAGCATAGTAGCGATCAAATTCATCACTGAGATTTTTGATCTCTGATTGCAGAGCTACAAGTTCATCAGTTGTCATATTGACAACATTTTTCTTCAGAAGGCGCTCCTTCTTGTATTGGGTTTTCTTCAGTTGCCTGGCCTTTTCATATTTCCATTTTTCCTCACCAATGAAGGCAGTCAACATATGACTTTGACCAGGAGTGAGGTTCATCTCAGGCAAGGGTGTGTTGGGGTCCTTATGCCATAGGTCAATGAAGTCGAGGATCAACTTTGGATCCAGCATCAATGGCACATTGCTGCCTTTGGCTCTAGCAACCCTCTGCTATCTGTCTCTGATGATTTCGGCAAGTTCCTCATCATCAGCTTCGTCATCACTGGACGGTACTTGGAAGGCGACCTGCTTCTTGTGAGGACTTGGTCTAGTGCCTCGTCCAGCAGTGGCCTTGGTCTTCAGCAAAGTAGGGACTGTTGAGGAATTTGGAGGAGCTGAAGAACTTGCAGAGGATCCTAAGGCAATTGATTTGCCTGTGGTCCTTTGACATGAGGCAAGATGCACAGGTGCTGAGGACTTTGCCAGAGGAGCTGAGGACTTTGGAGGAGCAGGAGCAGCATGAGGAATTTTCCATGAGGGCTTTGCAGAGCTGGGCCGTGAGGGCATTTCTAAGGTGCTTAGCCGTGTGGGCATTGAAGCAGAATCACTGGGCTTGTGTGCAGGCTTCTTGCGCATAGCCTTCTTAGGCTTGCTAGCAGAGGCCTCAACAGTGGCAGTAGCAGAATCTTCATTGAATTTCTTCACTGCCTCTTTTGCCATTTTGGCCAGCTTAGCTTGACGCTTGGCCCACTCCTTGGGGAAATCCTCACCTCTTCTGATGCTAGAGGGATCAGCAACTTGGCCTGGTGCCAAGGGAGGTCTTGGGCATGGAGGGTGTACTGCGAATTTCTTCATGTACTTGGGAGTCACATATCTGTACTCCCTTCATTCTCTGGCCCATCTCCTCTCTATCCTCTGAATGAGCACTCTGCGCTCATTCTTTGTTTCATGAGGAGGAGTGCAGTACCCTGCATAGATTTCTTCAGGTATCTCAAAAGCATTGTTGACTTCCAACTTCTTCCCTCCCTTCTGAGGTTTCTTGCCATCAGCCATTTTCTTCAGCTGAGGATTCTGAACAATTGAGTTCTCTAATGAGGTATGTAACTTTTCTTCGAGGAACGCTGCAAATGAGTTAAGTTGATGAGAACCTAGTGATTCAGCAGCGGACATGTGTACCTGTGAATAGAGTATAGGTGCGAAGAATTTGGAGAGGTCATATGCGTTCTCAGAAGTTTTTGCAAAAAAAGTACAAGTTTGAGGAATTTGACCAGATGTGTCTTGAGGAATTTCACTAAGCGTTCTTTGACTTAGGTTCCAGAGTTGTATAGATTGAAAATCCACACAATTGAGGAATCTTGAAGAAAGACATTGCTTAGGGAAACAGATCAAGAACAGATGTTTGTGTGAGGTGTTTAGAGTGTGAAGATTGAAGAATAAACACCTTTTGAAGATTTGTCGAAATCAAAGGAATCAACAAGGGCAGTAAAAGTAACTTTTAATTACCCTTGACGAAGAACACGACGAACTGTAGTAGATTTGAAGCTCGTCGGTTCAGATCTTCCACGCCCTAACTTGGCAGAGGAAGACAACTACGGTGGCGGCGGAGTGAAGAAATCCGCGGCCGACGGGAGTACGACGGCGACGAGGTCGAGGCAGCGAAGCTCTTCCTCACCGGCGATGATGGAAGTAGCGGCGGCGTTAGGTTTTGAGAGCTCGAGCGAGGGAGTGAGGTCGAGCAGAGTAAAAACAGTCTGAGGAGGGTGAGTGGTATTTATAGCCGAGGTGAAAAACCGCTCGCCCGGAGAAAATGGACGAACGTGCCCCTGACTCTTCTCATTCGTGCGACATGTGTCACCCACGTACATAGAGGTGGAGATCGTGGGTGAATAGGATAATCATATCGTGGAATGTGGAACGGTTTGAGCGGCAAAAGCCAAAAATTCATATTAGAATATTTTAAGGTTTCGTTCGCAAATTCTTCAGCTGACAAGGACACAGTGAAGATTTTGAACAAGTTTCAAATAGAATGCACATGAAGAATTTGTGAACAGATTGGGTTGAGTTTAGCATAGAGGGGGAAGGGTCTGATCACATTCACTTAGCAGAAAAAGCAACTCGAGGAATTAGCTATAAGTGAATGTTGTAGAGGACATAAACTCATATATGTATTTATATAGCCAATGAAGAAAAATGACGGAAAGAGAGAAGACAATGCAAAGTTGAAGAAATTGAACAACTGGGGAATTTCAAAAATGAAAAAAAACTCAAATTGAAGATTTCCAGCTTTTGTTGGTGGCGTGACCCACCTTATAAGAATGCTGATTTCAGACGCCGCGTACAATTGTCGTAGGGCTCTGAGAATCAAATTCTTCATTTTTCTTCACACTTAGAGTGTTAGTCTTCATTGATTGAAGAAAAACGTTACCACGTGTGTTGCACATCTAAGTCTTCAATTTTGCATAAGTGTTAGGATGTGTGTCCTTTTCAAAGGACATTCGAAGATTCTAAGATATTTAGCTCACACCGCAACTTGCTAAATCTCTTCTCATCCAAGGGCTTTGTGAAGATATCGGCTAGCAGTTCTTCAGTCTTCACGTGCTCGATAGAGATGTCTCCCTTCAACACATGATCATGAAGAAAATGATGACGAATCTGAATGTGGTTGTCTTCGAGTGCTGAACTAGGTTATGAGCAATCTTGATGGCACTCTCATTGTCACAATAGAGTGGCACATTCTTCACATTGACGCCGTAGTCCTTGAGGGTTTGCTTCATCCATAGCAATTGAGCACAGCACGAACCAGCAGCAATGTACTCAGCTTCAGCAGTAGAGAGTGATACGCAGTTTTGTTTCTTCGAGGACCAACGGACTAAGGATCGTCCGAGGAAATGGCATGTGCCTGATGTTGACTTGCGATCCACACGATCACCAGCATAGTTAGAGTCTGAATATCCAATGAGATCAAAAGCCGAGACCTTGGAAGCGGGCACACATGCAAACACTAAGCATAATATCCGGCCTAGATGCACATAAATACAATAAAGAGCCAATCATGGAGCGGTATACCTTTTGATCAAAGTCAATACCATTTTCATCAGTGCATAGATGGCCATTTGTGGGCATAGGGATTTTGACGCCTTTGCAATCTTGCATGTCGAATTTCCTCAATACATCCTTGAGGTATTTCTCCTGAGATATGAATATGCCATTGCGGTGTTGACGAATCTGAAGACCTAAGAAGAATTTCAATTCTCCCCTCATAGACATTTGATATTCTTCACTCATCATATAGGCAAATTCATCACTGTAACATTGGTCAGTACAGCCAAAGATGATATCATCAACATATATTTGACACATGAATAGTTCATCATCATAAGTTTTGGTGAAAAGAGTTGGATCAAGTGAACTGGGTTTGAAGCCTTTCTTCATGAGGAATTCCTTCAAAGTATCATTGCACGCCCGAGGGGCTTGCTTGAGGCCATAGAGGGCCTTATTGAGTCTGAAGACTTTGTCAGGATACTTTGGATCTTCAAAACCTGGAGGTTGAGCAACATATACTTCTTCCTCACGCTTATCATTGAGGAATGCACTTTTCACATCCATTTGATATAAGATGATATTATGATGGTTAGCATAAGCAAGTAATATGCTAATAGCCTCAAGTCTAGCAACACGTGCAAAAGTTTCTGTTGGGGAACGTAGTAATTTCAGAAAAAAATCCTACGCACACGCAAGATCATGGTGATGCATAGCAACGAGAGGGGAGAGTGTTGTCCACGTACCCTCGTATACCGAAAGCGGAAGCGTTATGACAACGCGGTTGATGTAGTCGTACGTCTTCATGATCCGACCGATCCTAGTACCGAAAGTACGGCACCTCCGCGATCTGCACACGTTCAGCTCGGTGACGTCCCATGAACTCTTGATACAGCTGAGTGTCGAGGGAGAGCTTCGTCAGCACGACGAAGCGATGACGGTGATGATGAAGCTACCGACACAGGGCTTCGCCTAAGCACTGGAACGATACAACCGAGGTGGATTATGGTGGAGGGGGCACCGCACACGGCTAAGACAATGTCTGTTGTTGTGTTCTAGGGTGCCCCTGCCCCCGTATATAAAGGAGCAAGGGGGGAGGCCGGCCGGCCCTTGGGCGCGCCAACGAGGGGAGGAGTCCTCCTCCTAGTAGGAGTAGGACTCCCCGTTTCCTAGTCTAACTAGGAGGAAGGGGGAAGGAAGGAGAGGGAGGGAAAGAGGGAAAGAGGGGGCGCCGCCCCCCTCCTTGTCCAATTCTGACTCCTCAAGGGGGGGCGGCCAGCCCTATGGCCCCCTCCTCTCTCTCACACAAGGCCCATGTTGGCCCATTAGTCCCCCCGGGGGTTCCGATAACCCCCCGGCACTCTGATAATTATCCGGTGACCCCCGGAACTCATCCGGTGTCCGAATATAGTCATCCAATATATCAATCTTTATGTCTCGACCATTTTGAGACTCCTCGTCATGTCCGTGATCACATCTGGCACTCCGAACTATCTTCGGTACATCAAAACACATAAACTCATAATACCGATCGTCACCGAACGTTAAGCATGCGGACCCTACGGGTTCGAGAACTATGTAGACATGACCTAGACACGTCTCCGGTCAGTAACCAATAGCGGAACCTGGATGTTCATATTGGCTCCCACATATTCTACGAAGATCTTTATCGGTCAAACCGCATAACAACATACGTTGTTCCCTTTGTCATCGGTATGTTACTTACCCGAGATTCGATCGCCGGTATCTCAATACCTAGTTCAATCTCGTTACCGGCAAGTCTCTTTACTCGTTCCGTAATGCATCATCCCGCAACTAAATCATTAGTCACATTGCTTGCAAGGCTTATAGTGATGTGCATTACCGAGAGGGCCCAGAGATACCTCTCTGACAATCAGAGTGACAAATCCTAATCTCGATCTATGCCAACTCAACAAGTACCATCAGAGACACCTGTTGAGCACCTTTATAATCACCCAGTTGCGTTGTGACGTTTGGTAGCACACTAAGTGTTCCTCCGGTATTCGGGAGTCGCATAATCTCATAGTCATAGGAACATGTATGAGTCATGAAGAAAGCAATAGCAATATACTAAACGATCAAGTGCTAAGCTAACGGAATGGGTCAAGTCAATCACATCATTTTCTAATGATGTGATCCCGTTAATCAAATGACAATTCATGTCTATGGCTAGGAAACTTAACCATCTTTGATTGAACGAGCTAGTCAAGTAGAGGCATACTAGGGACACTCTGTTTGTCTATGTATTCACACAAGTACTGAGTTTCCGGTTAATACAATTCTAGCATGAATAATAAACATTTATCATGATATAAGGAAGTATAAATAATAACTTTATTATTGCCTCTAGGGCATATTTCCTTCAGTCTCCCACTTGCACTAGAGTCAATAATCTAGATTACACAGTAATGATTCTAACACCCATGGAGTCTTGGTGTTGATCATGTTTTTCTCGTGAGAGAGGCTTAGTCAACGGGTCTGCAACATTCAGATCCGTAGGTATCTTGCAAATCTCTATGTCTCCCTCCTTGACTTGATCGCGGATGGAATTGAAGCGTCTCTTGATGTGCTTAGTTCTCTTGTGAAATCTGGATTCCTTTGCCAAGGCAATTGCACCAGTATTGTCACAAAAGATTTTCATTGGACCCGATGCACTAGGTATGACTCCTAGATCGGATATGAACTCCTTCATCCAGACTCCTTCATTTGCTGCTTCCGAAGCAGCTATGTACTCCACTTCACATGTAGATCCCGCCACGACGCTTTGCTTAGAACTGCACCAACTGACAGCTCCACCGTTCAATATAAATATGTATCCGGTTTGTGACTTAGAGTCATCCGGATCAGTGTCAAAGCTTGCATCGACGTAACCATTTATGACGAGCTCTTTGTCACCTCCATAAACGAGAAACATATCCTTAGTCCTTTTCAGGTATTTCAGGATGTTCTTGACCGCTGTCCAGTGATCCACTCCTTGATTACTTTGGCACCTCCCTGCTAAACTAATAGCAAGGCACACATCAGGTTTGGTACACAACATTGCATACATGATAGAACCTATGGCTGAAGCATAGGGAATGACTTTCATTTTCTCTCTATCTTCTGCACTGGTCGGGCATTGAGTCTAACTCAACTTCACACCTTGTAACACAGGCAAGAACTCTTTCTTTGCATGATCCATTTTGAACTTCTTCAAAACTTTGTCAAGGTATGTGCTCTGTGAAAGTCCAATTAATTGTCTTGATCTATCTCTATAGATCTTAATGCCCAATATATAAGCAGCTTCACCGAGGTCTTTCATTGAAAAACTTTTATTCAAGTATCCTTTTATGCTATCCAGAAATTCTATATCATTTCCAATCAACAATATGTCATCTCATATGCTCCATGACGTTCAAAACATCGTTGAAGTCCCAGTTCTAAGCCGTAAAGCATGGCACACTAAACTATTGAGTAGTCATCAGCTTTGCTCTGCCAGGCGTTCATAACATCTGGCGTTGCTCCTGCAGTGGGTTTGGCACCTAGCGGTGCTTCCAGGACGTAACTCTTCTGTGCAGCAATGAGGATAATCCTCAAGTTACGGACCCAGTCCATGTAGTTGCTATACCATCATCTTTCAACTTAGCTTTCTCTAGGAACGCATTAAAATTCAACGGAACAATAGCACGGGCCATCTATCTACAATAACATAGACATGCAAAATACTATCAGGTACTAAGTTCATGATAAATTAAAGTTCAACTAATCAAATTACTTAAGAACTCCCACTTAGATAGACATCCCTCTAATCATCTAAGTGATCACGTGATACAAATCAACTAAACCATGTCCGATCATCACGTGAGATGGAGTAGTTTTCAATGGTGAACATCACTATGTTGATCATATCTACTATATGATTCACGCTCGACCTTTCGGTCTCAGTGTTTCAAGGCCATATCTGCATATGCTAGGCTCGTCAAGTTTAACCCGAGTATTCTGCGTGTGCAAAACTGGATTGCACCCATTGTATGTGAACGTAGAGCTTATCACACTCGATCATCACGTGGTGTCTCGGCACGACAAACTTTCGCAACGGTGCATACCCAGGGAGAACACTTGTACCTTGAAATTTAGTGAGAGATCATCTTATAATGCAATCGTCGAACTAAGCAAAATAAGATGCATAAAGGATAAACATCACATGCAATCAATATAAGTGATATGATATGGCCATCATCATCTTAGCAATTTCTAAAGGTGGAAGTGATAAGTATGGAGTGTCGAACCCACAAGGAGCTAAAGGTAAGATCAATATTCTCTCAAGCCCTATCTGCCACTGATACGACTCTACGTACACCGAACGTTTGCTTCCAACTAGAAACGAGAAATAAAACTATGTTGTGGGTATGAAGAGGATAACTTTGCATGATATCGAAGAGCTAAAATATAAAAGTAGTTGCTGTTATCATAAAGTTAGAATATACTACTAAATATTATAAATAGCAAGTGTGGAATAATGATGGATCGGTGTGTGGAATTGTCCTAAGAAATTGTTAACAAGACCGATAGTCGTCATTGCAATTTCATATGAGGGAGAGGCATAAGCTAACATACTTTCTCTTCTTGGATCATATGCACTTATGATTGGAACTCTAGCAAGCATCCACAACTACTAAAGATCATTAAGGTAAAACCCAACCATAGCATTAAAGCATCAAGTCCTCTTTATTCCCATACGCAACAACCCCCTTACTCGGGTTTGTGTTTCAGTCACTCACCAACCCACTATAAGCGAATCATGAACGTATTGCAACACCCTATAGCGGGAATCCCTCACGCTTGCGCGACACGGAGGGCACAATAGGACAGCACCAAAATAAAACATACAACTCGTACCAATCTAGATCATCAATCAACCCAAAGACAAAGGATATCTACTCAAAACATCATAAGATGGCAACACATCATTGGATCATAATATGTGACATAAAGCACCATGTTCAAGTAGGGATTACAGCAGGGTGCGGGAGAGTTGACCGCATAAAATAGATGAGGATGGTGATGTTGATGAAGACGATCACCGCGGCGATGATTCCCCTCCCGATGGCACTCCGGCGCCACCAAGAGAGAGAGGAGGAGAGGTTCTCCCCCTTGTGCTTCCTCCTCCATGGCCTCCCCCCTAGATGGGGAGAGGTTCTCCCTCTGGTCCTTGGCCTTCATGGCGATGATGGCCCCTTCGGGATCCTCCTCCATGGCCTCCGGTGATGATGGCCCCCTCGGGCAGGGTGCCAGAGAGGACCTAGATTGATTTCTCGTGGCTACAGAGGCTTGCGGCGGTGGAACTTCCGATCTAGGTTAATTGCTGGGGGTTTCTGTATTTATAGGAATTTTTGGTGTTGGTTTCACGTCATGGGGGTCTCCGAGTCGTCCACGAGGCAGGGGCCCACGCCCAGGGGGCTGGGCGCGCCCCCACCCTCGTGGACAACCCGGGACTCTTCTGGCCCAACTCTTTTGCTCCAGGGGCTTCTTTAGGTCCATAAAAAATCATCAAAAATTGGCACGTCAATTGGACTCCGTTTGATATTCCTTTTCTGTAAAACTCAAAAACAAGGAAAAAACAGAAACTGGCACTGGGCTCTAGGTTAATAGATTAGTCCATAAAATCATATAAAATAGCATATAAATGCATATAAAACATCTAAGATGGATAATATAATAGCATGAATACTTCATAAATTATAGATACGTTGGAGACGTATCAGCATCACCAAGCTTAATTCCTGCTCGTCCTCGAGTAGGTAAATGATAAAAGAAATAATTTATGAAGTGTGAATGCTAGCAGGTGCACAAGTTTGATCAATGATAATTTCAATCACCTTTTCTAGCATCATTATAAGTCATAACAGTAGCTCATCTCATAAAACTTTTCATGATCAAGTAACAAGCTATTCGCATGTTAAAGTATAGATCATAAACTTTCTTGAAAACTAACAAACAGTGCTCTTAGTCATCAAACAATTGCAATTTATCTTATTTTCAGGAAGGGTCTATGTCAGAGCTTTGATTTAGCAAACTCCACATACTCAACTATCATTTAATCTTTCGCAATTGCTAACACTCACGTGATATTTATGGGTTCAAAGTTTTAATCGGACACAGAGAAAGATAGGGGCTTATAGATTCGCCTCCCAACCTTTTACCTCAAGGGTAATGTCAACAATAATAGTTCATGATAACTCACATCCAATTGGATATATATATATATATAAATCAGGATCTTTACAACACAATGTGCTTACCAAAGGATAAAATGTAAAAAGAGAAGGTGAAGATCACCATGACTCTTGCATAAGGTAGAAGATAAAAGTAAAAGATAGGCCCTTCGCAGAGGGAAGCAGAGGTTGTCATGTGCTTTTAAGGTTGGACGCACAAAATCTTAATGCAAAAGAACGTCACTTTATATTGCCTCTTGTGATAGAGACCTTTATTATGCAGTCTGTCGCTTTTATTTCTTCCCTATCACAAGTTCGTATAAAGCTTATTTTCTTCGCACTAATAGATCATACATATTTAGAGAGCAATTTTTATTGCATGCGTCGATGACAACTTACTTGAAGGATCTTACTCAATCCATAGGTAGGTATGGTGGACTCTCATGGCAAAACTAGTTTAAGGGATATTTGGAAGCACAAGTAGTATCTCTACTTGGTGCAAAGAATTTGGCTAGCATAAGGGGGAAAGGCAAGCTCAGCATGTTGGATGATCCATGACAATATATTTTATTTCGGATATAAGAAAACATAACCCATTACGTTGTCTTCCTTGTCCAACATCAACCTTTTAGCATGTCATATTTTAATGACCGCTCACAATTACAAAAGATGTCCAAGATAGTATATTTATATGTGAAATCTCTCTTCCTTCAATATTCTTTCATGAATTGTTCAAGTGACCAATTCTGAGTTTGCTAACCTTCAATAAGTTTACTACCTATACTTATTATGTGTGAAGTCATTACTCCCCATGTTATAAGCATATGAAACATATATAAATTCAGATTTATGATATTCAATTCATTCAACCATTATTCATAGGATATACGTGAAGCACGTGAGTAAATGACAAACTACTCCAAAAAGATACAAGTGAAGAACACTGAGTAGGCAAATAATTAACTAGCCAAGGGAGGATTATATTTCATTCAAGATTTCAGATACAATGATTTTATTCAAACAGCAAGTAAAAATGAAAATACGCTCCAAGCAAAACACATATCATGTGATGAATAAAAATATAGCTCCGAGTAAGGTATACCGATAGTTTTGAAGACGAAAGAGGGGATGCCTTCCAGGGCATCCCCAAGCTTAGGCACTTGAGTCTTCCTTGAATATTACCTTGGGGTGCCTTGGGCATCCCCAAGCTTAGGGACTTTCCACTCCTTATTCTCCTCATATCGATATCTCACCCAGAGCTTGAAAACTTCAATCACACAAAACTTAACGGAACTTCGTCAGATAGGTTAGTATGATAAAGAGTAAACCATTCACCTTGGTACTGTCAAAGACAAGGTTCATAATTGTTCTCACACAATGCCTACTGTACCATATCATTTCTACAATTTATATTGAGAAATATAAGCCACAGAAACTAGAAAACAAGCAAACTATGCAATGAAAACAGAATCTGTCAGAAACAGAACAGTCTGTAATGATCTGAACAGCAACCATACTTCTGCTACTCGAAAAATTATGAAATAAATTGGTGGACGTGAGGAATTTGTCTATTAATCTTCTGAAAAAAGAATCAACTCAAAAGCACTCTTCTGTAAAAAATGAAAGCTAATCTCGTGAGCGCAAAGTTTCTGTTTTTTACAGCAAGATCACATTAACTTTCACCCAAGTCTTCCCAAAGGTCTTACTTGGCACTTTATTGAAACAAAAGCTATAAAACATGATTAATACAGTAGATTAATCATGTAAACACACAAAAACAGTAAGGGTAAATATTGGGTTGTCTCCCAACAAGCACTTTTTTTAATGCCTTTTAGCTAGGCATGATGATTTCAATGATGCTCACATAAAAGATAAGAATTGAAACATAAAGAGAGCATCATGAAGAATATGACTAGCACATTTAAATCTAACCCACTTCCTATGCCTAGGGATTTTGTGAGCACACAATTTATAGGAACAAGAATCAACTAGCATAGGAAGGCAAAACAAGTATAACTTCAAAACTTTAAGCACATAGAGAGGAAACTTGATATTATTGCAACTCCTACAAGCATATATTCCTCCCTCATAATAATTTTCAGTAGCATCATGAATGAATTCAACAATATAACCATCACATAAAGCATTCTTTTCATGATCTACAAGAATAGAAATTTTTCTACTCTCCACATAAGCAAAATTCTTCTCATTTGGAATAGTGGGATCACTAATTCCTAAAGTTGACACTTTTCCAAACCCGCTTTAGATGATAGTATTATTCATACTCCAAAAGATATAAGTGAAGTTCATGGAGCATTCTTTAATTAATATATACTAACCAATATCCAAGCTCAAAATATATAAGTGAAGCACACGAAGCATTCTATAAAACCATACTCAAATGATTTAAGTGAAGCACAAAGAGCGATTCTATAAGATCATACTTAAAAGATATAAGTGAAGCACATGAAGTATTATATAAATCAATGAAGGGATATCTCATACTAGCTTGGTTCTTAAAGGAAAAACAAAAACACAAAGGACACAAATCATGTGAGCAAAACAAAAACCGAGGAATACCGATATTTGTTGAAGAAGAAAGATGGGATGCCAACCGGGGCATCCCCAAGCTTAGATGCTTGAGTATCCTTTGAAATATTTACTTGGGGTGACTTGGGCATCCCCAAGCTTGGACTCTTGCCTCTCTTTATTCTTCTCATATTGATAGTTCCTCGATCTTCGAACACTTCGTCCACACAAAACTTTAACAAAAACTTTGTGAGATCCGTTAGTGTATTAAAGCAAACTACCACTTTAAGGTACTGTAATGAACTCATTATTTATTTATATTGGTGTTAAACCTACTGTATTCCAACTTCTCTATGGTTCATACCCCCCGATACTAGCCATAGATTCATCAAAATAAGCAACTAACACGCGAAAAACAGAATCTGTCAAAAACAGGACAGTCTGTAGTAATCTAGAAGTTTAGTAAACTTATGTAACTCCCAAAATTATGAAATAAATTTGAAAATTATAAACATTTGTACAGAGGTAATGTGCAAAAAGTTTCAGACCCATTTGACCTTCCAGTAAAAAATGTAAAATCAAGCACTACAGCCAAAGTTTCTGTTTTTGTTCTGCACATATTAAACAAGCAATCTAATCATCCTAAAACCAAAGCTTGGCACATTATTTTTATAATACAATGGATATACACAAGGGGATGATTATGTACAGAGAAACTTCCATGAAAAATTCTACATTGTTTCTGTGAGCATGAACACAAGTGCTCAAGGTCGACCCTCACTTCTTCAATGCATAATTTTCCAATCACTTCTCTTTTTGAAAAACTTCTTAGGCATGAGAGGCAAATAATTTTTTTGTATTTTTATTCTTTAAAAAAATTGTATGTTTCACCCACAACTAAACAGAAACAAAAGGTAAAAACAAAATCTACTTAGTGGAGAAAGCAAACAAGCACACACGAGAATATCAACCCCACGCTATTGCTCCCTGGTGATACGTCTCCAACGTATCTATAATTTATGAAGTATTCATGCTATTATATTATCTGTTTTGGATGTTTATGGGCTTTACTAAACACTTTTATATTATTTTTTGGGACTAACCTATTAACCCAGAGCCCAGTGCCAGTTTCTGTTTTTTCCCTTGTTTCAGTGTTTCGCAGAAAAGGAATAGCAAACGGAGTCCAAACGGAATGAAACCTTCGGGAGCGTGATTTTTGGAACGAACGTGATCCAGGAGACTTGGAGTTGAAGTCAGGGAAGCTTCGAGGTGGCCACGAGGCAGGGAGGCGCGCCTGCCCCCCTGGGCGCGCCCCCACCCTCATGGGCCCCTCATGGCTCCCCTTACCGATTTCTTTCGCCTATATATATCCATATACCCTAAAAACATCGAGGAGCAGAATAGATTGGGAGTTCCGCCGCCGCAAGCCTCTGTAGCCAGAGAAAACCAACCGGGACCCTGTTCCGGCACCCTGCCGGAGGGGGGATCCCTCACCGGTGGCCATATTCATCATCCCGGCGCTCTCCATGACGAGGAGGGAGTAGTTCACCCTCGGGGCTGAGGGTATGTACCAGTAGCTATGTGTTTGATCTCTCTCTCTCGTGTTCTTTATTCGGCACGATCTTGATGTATCGCGAGCTTTGCTATTGTAGTTGGATATTATGATGTTTCTCCCCCTCTACTCTCTTGTAATGGATTGAGTTTTCCCTTTGAAGTTATCTTATCGGTTGAGTCTTTAAGGATTTGAGAACACTTGATGTATGTTTTGCATGTGCTTATCTGTGGTGACAATGGGATATCACGTGATCCACTTGATGTATGTTTTGGTGATCAACTTGCGGGTTCCGCTCGTGAACTTATGCATACGGGTTGGCACACGTTTTCGTCTTGACTCTCCGGTAGAAACTTTGGGGCACTCTTTGAAGTTCTTTGTGTGGGTTGAATAGATGAATCTGAGATTGTGTGATGCATATTGTATAATCATACCCACGGATACTTGAGGTGACAATGGAGTATCTAGGTGACATTAGGGTTTTGGTTGATTTGTGTCTTAAGGTGTTATTCTAGTACAAACTCTATGATAGATCGAACGGAAAGAATAGCCTCATGTTATTTTAATACGGACTCTTGAATAGATCGATCAGAAAGGATAACTTTGAGGTGGTTTCGTACCCTACAATAATCTCTTCATTTGTTCTCCGCTATTAGTGACTTTGGAGTGACTCTTTGTTGCATGTTGAGGGATAGTTATATGATCCAATTATGTTATTATTGTTGAGAGAACTTGCACTACTGAAAGTATGAACCCTAGGCCTTGTTTCCTAGCATTGCAATACCGTTTACGCTCACTTTTATCGCTTGTTACCTTGCTGTTTTTATATTTTCAGATTACAAAAACCTATATCTACCATCCATATTGCACTTGTATCACCATCTCTTCGCCGAACTAGTGCACCTATACAATTTACCATTGTATTGGGTGTGTTGGGGACACAAGAGACTCTTTGTTATTTTGTTGCAGGGTTGTTTGAGAGAGACCATCTTCATCCTACACCTCCCACGGATTGATAAACCTTAGGTAATCCACTTGAGGGAAATTTGCTACTGTCCTACAAACCTCTGCACTTGGAGGACCAGCAACGTCTACAAGAAGAAGGTTGTGTAGTAGACATCACCCGGCAATGGCGCCAGAAAAGAGCTTGATAATCCCCAAGTGTAGGGAATCATCGTAGCAATTTCCAAAGGAGGAAGTGATAAGTATGGAGTGTCGAACCCACAAGGAGCTAAAGGTAAGATCAATATTCTCTCAAGCCCTATCTGCCACTAATACGTCTCTACGTACACCGAACGTTTGCTTCCAACTAGAAACGAGAAATAAAACTATGTTGTGGGTATGAAGAGGATAACTTTGCATGATATCGGAGAATTAAAATATAAAAGTAGTTGCTGTTATCATAAAGTTAGAATATACTACTAAATATTATAAATAGCAAGTGTGGAATAATGATGGATCGGTGTGCGGAATTGTCCTAGTAAATTCTTAACAAGACCGATAGTCGTCATTGCAATTTCATATGAGGGAGAGGCATAAGCTAACATACTTTCTCTTCTTGGATCATATGCACTTATGATTGGAACTCTAGCAAGCATCCACAACTACTAAGGATCATTAAGGTAAAACCCAACCATAGCATTAAAGCATCAAGTCCTCTTTATTCCCATACGCAACAACCCCCTTACTCGGGTTTGTGTTTCAGTCACTCACCAACCCACTATAAGCGAATCATGAACGTATTGCAACACCCTACAGCGGGAATCCCTCACGCTTGCGCGACACGGAGGGCACAATAGGACAGCACCAAAATAAAACATACAACTCGTACCAATCTAGATCATCAATCAACCCAAATACAAAGGATATCTACTCAAAACATCATAGGATGGCAACACATCATTGGATCATAATATGTGGCATAAAGCACCATGTTCAAGTAGGGATTACAGCGGGGTGCGGGAGAGTTGACCGCGTAAAATAGATGAGGATGGTGATGATGATGGTGATGTTGATGAAGACGATCACCGCGACGATGATTCCCCTCCCGATGGCACTCCGGCGCCACCGAGAGAGAGGAGGAGAGGTTCTCCCCCTTGTGCTTCCTTCTCCATGGCCTCCCCCTAGATGGGGAGAGGTTCTTCCTCTGGTCCTTGGCCTTCATGGCGATGATGGCCCCTCCGGGATCCTCCTCCATGGCCTCCGGTGATGATGGCCCCCTCCGGCAGGGTGCCAGAGAGGGTCTAGATTGATTTCTCGTGGCTACAGAGGCTTGCGGCAGTGGAACTTCCGATCTAGGTTAATTTTTGGGGGTTTCTGTATTTATATGAATTTTTTACGTTGGTTTCACGTCAGGGGGGTCTCCGAGTCGTCCACGAGGCAGGGGCCCACGCCCAGGGGGGTGGGTGAGGGAGTCCTGGATTAGGGGGTCCATGGACTGCCGGACTATATACTTTGGCCGGACTGTTGGACTATGAAGATACAAGATTGAAGACTTCGTCCCGTGTCCGGATGGGACTCTCCTTTGCGTGGAAGGCAAGCTTGGAAATTCGGATATGTAGATCTCCTCCCTTGTAACCGACTCTGTGTAACCCTAGCCCCCTCCGGTGTCTATATAAACCGGAGGGTTTAGTCCGTAGGATAACAACAATCATAATCATAGGCTAGCTTCTAGGGTTTAGCCTCTACGATCTCGTGGTAGATCAACTCTTGTAATACTCATATCATCGAGATCAATCAAGCAGGAAGTAGGGTATTACCTCCATCGAGAGGGCCCGAACCTGGGTAAACATTGTGTCCCCCGCCTCCTGTTACCATACGCCTTAGACGCACAGTTCAGGACCCCCTACCCGAGATCCGCCAGTTTTGACACCGACATTGGTGCTTTCATTGAGAGTTCCACTGTGCCGTCACGATAAAGGCTTGATGGCTCCTTCAATCATCGGCAACGATGCGACCCAGGGCGACGTTTTCCTCCCCGGACAGCTCTTCGTATTCGGCGGCTTCGTACTGCGGGCCAACTCGCTTGGCCATCTGGAGCAGATCGAGAGCTACGCCCCTGGCCATCAGGTCAGGTTCGGAAGCTTGAACTATACTGTCGACATCCGCGGATACTTGATCTTCGACGGATTTGAACCCATGTCATGTGCGCCGCACAGTCACGATGAGCACGACTTAGCTCTGTCATCGGACGGTGTTCGGGAGATCCCACCTGTAGCTACTCCGGCTCTCAATCCGGAGCAGATTGCGCCGTCCGAGGACGGGTGGATGGACCCCGCCACGGAGGCCGCACACTCAGCGGTGATAGAGCCGAATACTAACTTCACCCCCTATGAGACCTGTGTTGCCGGACACTTGGATTCGTCCCCGTCCACGGGCTCCGAACCGCCTGCGTCCATGCCTATCGAATCTGATTGGGCACCGATCATGGAGTTTGCCTGCGCGGATATCTTTCAGCACTCGCCACTGGGCGACATGCTAAATTCATTAAGGTCTCTCTCCATGTCTGGAGACCCTTGGCCAAACTATGTCCGGCTTGAGTGGGAAGCGGACGACGAAGAAATTCGTTCCCCACCCACCACCCACTTGGTAGCCAGTGTCGACGACTTAACCGACATGCTCGATTTCGGCTCCGAAGACATCGACGGTATGGACGACGATGCAGGAGACGAACAGGAACCACCGCCCACAGGGCGGTGGACTGCCACCTCGTCATATGATATATACATGGTGGACACCCCCAAGGAAAGCGATGGCAATAAGGCAACGGAGGATAATCCCCCTGAGAAGCAATCTAAGCACCGGCGTCATCGGCGCCGCTCTAAGCCCCGCCATAGCAAAAGCAGCGATACCTGCACAAGAGACAATAATGCTCCGGATAGTGCCGAAGACGAAGACAATCCCCTCCAGCCAGGCCTCGAGCGGGAGGATGGGCAAGCTAGCCCTCAGGAACAGGCAGCAGACGGAGAATCAGAGGATGACAATTACGTGCCTCTCTCCGAAGATGAGTTGAGCCTCGGCGACGAAGAATTTATCATGCCTGAGGACCCCGTCGATCAGGAGAGCTTCAAGCGCCGGCTTACAACCACAGCAAAAAGCCTGAAGAAAAAGCAACAACAGCTTCGAGCTGATCAAGATCTATTAGCGGATAGATGGACTGAGGTCCTGGCGGCCGAGGAATACGAACTCGAGCGCCCAACCAAGATTTACCCAAAGCGCAGGTTGCTACCCCAACTCGAGGAGGAAGCATTAAACCCCACACTACCAGCGTATTATGCGGCTGATCGGCCACCCCGTGGCCGAGACAGAACGGCATATCAACCCGAAGTCCAGCCCGCACCCCGTCGCCAGTCAAACAAAAACACAAGGCCCGGGGCAACACGCAGGACCTGCGACACGTATTGGAAAACAAAGAAAGACATACAAGATCGATCTACGGATCACGGGGGCGCGCCCTAATGCGTGACGATGATCGTCACGCCAGATATACTAAAAGCAAATCCGGCCGGGCTGAATACAGCAGATAAGACTCGTATGAACTGCGTCGTGACATAGCCCGGCACAGAGGTGCCGCACACCCCCTATGCTTCATTGATGAAGTAATGGATCACGAATTCCCAGAGGGATTTAAACCCGTGAACATTGAATCATATGACGGTACAACAGACCCCGCGGTATGGATTGAAGATTTCCTCCTCCACATCCACATGGCCCGCGGTGACGATCTACATGCCATCAAGTACCTCCCACTAAAACTCAAAGGACCGGCTCGACATTGGCTGAATAGCTTGCCAGCAAACTCCATTGGCAGTTGGGAGAATCTGGAAGACGCATTCCTTGACAACTTCCAGGGCACTTATGTGCGACCACCGGATGCTAATGACTTGAGTCACATAACCCAGCAGCCAAGCGAATCGGCCAGGAAATTCTGGACCCGGTTCCTAACTAAAAAGAACCAAATTGTCGATTGTCCGGATGCCGAGGCCTTAGCGGCATTCAAGCATAACATCCGTGACGAGTGGCTCGCCCGGCACCTCGGCCAAGAGAAGCCGAAGTCTATGGCAGCCCTCACGACACTCATGACCTGCTTTTGCGCGGGCGAGGACAGCTGGCTGGCTCGCAGCAACAACACATAGAGAAATCCTGGCGATTCAGATGCCAAAGATAGCAACGGCAGACCACGTCGCAACAGACACAAGCGCCGCAACAACGGCGACAACGCCGCAGACACGGCAATCAATGCCGGATTCAGTGGCTCTAAATCCGGTCAGCGGAAAAAGCCGTTCAAAAGAAGCAATCCGGGCCCGTCCAGTTTGGACCGCATACTCGATCGCTCGTGTCAAATTCACGGCACCCCCGATAAGCCAGCCAATCACACCAACAGAGAATGCTGGGTGTTCAAGCAGGCCGGCAAGTTGAATGCCGAAAACAAGGAAAAGGGGCTGCATAGCGACGATGAGGAGGAGCCCCGGCCGCCGAACATAGGAGGACAGAAGAAGTTTCCTCCACAAGTGAAAACGGTGAACATGATATACGCAACCCATATTCCCAAGCGAGAACGAAAGCGTGCACTAAGGGACGTCTATGCGATGGAGCCAGTCGCCCCAAAGTTCAACCCATGGTCCTCTTGTCCGATCACTTTCGATCGCAAGGACCATCCCACTAGTATCCGTCATGGCGGTTCTGCCGCATTGGTCCTTGATCCCATCATTGACGGATTTCACCTCACTCGAGTCCTTATGGACGGTGGCAGCAGCCTGAACCTGCTCTATCAGGATACAGTGCGCAAAATGGGTATAGACCCCTCAAGGATCATACCCACAAAAACCACCTTCAAAGGTATCATACCAGGTGTAGAGGCCTGTTGCACGGGCTCAATCACACTGGAAGTGGTCTTCGGATCTCCGGACAACTTCCGAAGCGAGGAATTAATCTTCGATATCGTCCCCTTCCGTAGTGGCTATCACGCACTACTCGGATGAACCGCATTTGCTAGATTCAATGCGGTACCGCATTATGCATACCTCAAGCTCAAAATGCCAGGACCCCGCGGGGTTATAACAGTTAATGGAAACACAGAACGCTCACTCCGCACAGAGGAGCACACTGCGGCCCTCGCAGCGGAAGTACAAAGAAGCCTTCTGAGGACAACCGCCAATTCGGCGACGAAGCCACCAGACACCTTCAAGCGAATCCGGAGTACCCTGTAACAGGATCGACAGGCACGTTCAGAGCTCGCCTAGCAATTCGGCCTCCGTCCTAGTCCTAGTCAAGCGGAGAAATTTGTGCCGCGCGTACATAATTACGCACTCAAGATACCATGGGCACCGGCGGAGGCACGGCCCACAATGCGGCTCAACCGCCTCAGGGCC
The DNA here is from genome assembly GCF_018294505.1 of Triticum aestivum. Lineage (NCBI taxonomy): Eukaryota > Viridiplantae > Streptophyta > Magnoliopsida > Poales > Poaceae > Triticum > Triticum aestivum. The sequence continues at coordinate 372,415,886 of NC_057802.1, forward strand.
CATACATGTTTATCATTTTCTCTCTTTCAGGACTCCACTCTCTGGAAGCTCTTTCCGATAGCCTGATCATTGGACCCATTACGGGAAGGAAATACCAAGGAAGCAAGACGCTCTGACGTACAAAGGAATCCCCAGGTGGTCTCTGATAATGATCGATATACTTGTTTTACATACCCATACGCAGCTTGCCCTTGGATAGGACATGTCAAATAGTCCCATTTTTTGCTTATTGCACTACTTGTATCCGTACGCTTTGACGTATTATTTAAATAACAATGCACAGTGTTAGCCTATTATTGCATTTCCTTTTTTTCTTCTTGTCTGCTTATTTACGACAATTTGCACCCGTACATTCTGGTACGACCAGTGCGCCAGGGGCTTCAGTGTACCCCATAACACAGCGTGAAAAGTCCGAACACTTTCGACAGTGCGGCACCCCGAACTTATAGCATTATATGCATCAGCTCCGAATCATGTCTTGGGTCAATAGTTGGGTTTGCCCGGCTCCCATGTTTTGGTACCTTACGTTCCGCTATATCGGCTAAGGTAGCACTGGGAGAACTACTGCGATTGTGTCCCGGTTCTTCCGGACGAGCACCTCAGTAGAGAAAGCCGAAAACTGACTGTCATGATGAGGCGAGAGCTGGTCGCTGTTCGAGAGGTCTCAAGTCCTTAAAGACTTCTTCCGCTTCGGGCGAGGAGTCGGCCTTGTCCGACTTAGGCGTATATAGCGCCCCAAATTCGGCCTTCCGAATACTAGGGGCTTCGCCAAAATTTAAAATTGTAGACTTCCATGGCTAAGTGAGAGTGATAAAGCTTTATAGTCCGATTGCCTGGTTCGTTGTGCTGAACACCTCCTTCGAAGGACCCAAAATTGGGATAAAGAGTGCTCAGGTTTAACCCGAACACCTCAGTACTAGTTACATGGGGGCAGAAGCCGACGACTGGCCAACTCTCAGATTTTATAAACGGACGAACAGAAGGTAATATTTTAAATTAACAAGTGTTGCATAGCGCAGATGAACTCGTTTCATATTACAGGATCACATGAGTACATTCATTCAAATATTACATCCTTAGCACATTCCTCCGCCACAAGGCGAGCACCCTTCAGGACACTGTCATAATACTTTTCGGGGTGGCGATGGTCCTTGCCCTCCGGCGGCCCTTCCTTCACCAGCTTTTCGGCGTCCATCTTCGCCCAGTGCACTTTCGCCCGGGCAAAGGCCTTGCGCGCACCCTCAATGTAGACGGACCGCTTTATGACTTCAAAGCATGGGCAGGCATTCACAAGCCGCCTTAACAGACCGAAGTAGCTACCAGGCAGGGGCTCGCCAGGCCACATCCGGCCTATAAGACCCTTCATGGCCTGTTCGGCCGCCTTGTGAAGCTCGACCAGTTGCTTCAACTGGTCGCTCAAGGGCATCAGATGTTCGGTACCAGTATACTAAGACCAGAATAACTTCTCCGTCGAGCTCCCCTCCTCGGCCCGGTAGAACTCCGCGGCATCCGACACACTGCGGAGTAGATCTGCGAACGCTCCTGGAGAGCTCCGAACTCGGGTAAGTAAAAGGAAAGTTTCCTTCACATGCTTGCTTTGCATATTGAATGCCTTACCCACCGCTATCTTCTTAACCGCCTGAATCTCCTGGAGGGCCTTTTGGGCTTCGGCCTTGGCATGTTGTGCATTTCGAGGGCCTTCGCAAGCTCGGACCCTTGCGTCTTAGAGTCACGCTCCAAGGACTCGTATTTCTTGACGAGAGCCTGGAGCTCTTGCTGCACCTCGCCGACTCGGGCCGCTTGCTTATCTCGCTCGATGCGCTCCTTGGACGCTTTGTCTTCGGCCTCGGACAGCGCCTTCTTCAGGGCCGCCACTTCGGTTGTGGCCCCTAGCAAAATTCATGACGATCCTATTATTCAAAAACCACATTTTTCTTTATCAATATACAGACGGGGTATCACTTACCTTTGTTCTCTTCGAGCTGCCTCTTGGTAAGGCCGAGCTCTTCCTTGGACCGCTCAAGGTCCCGCTTCAGTGCGGCGACCTCTGCAGTACGAGCGGCAGCTGCCTGCAGTGAAGCCTGCTTATTCACATAGACACATTCTGATTAGACTCCTGCGATTATTATTTGATCCTCTATTCGGCTTTTCTTCGCGAACGCCAAACAGAGCATCAGGGGCTACTGTCTATGCTGTAACATTTTCTTATAATTTGATTACTTACCTCAAAGCCTGTTAGGAGGCTGGCACAGGCTTCAGTCAGTCTGCTCTTGGCGGACTGAACCTTCTTGACCACCGCACTCATAACAGTGCGGTGCTCTTCGTCGATGGAAGCGCCGCGAAGCGCTTCCAGCAAGTTGTCCGATGCCTCTGGATGGACAGAGGCCATCGGCACAGGCGGCTTGCCCCCCTTAGCGAGGGGTTGCCTGACAGAATCCGGAACCACTGGAGGTTCCGGCGCAGTATTCGGCTGGGGGCTAGACTTGCTGCCCCCGGCGTTAGGGCCCAGGGGAGTCTTGCCCCTCGTGCGCCCAGCGTCTGGAATGTCGCCTTGGGGCGCCTCTGGAACTGTCTCCCCTTGGTTCAGTGCCCTTTGAGGCAACACCTCGGCGTCGTCCGTAGGGCGGGGGGAGGAGGCGGTCGGGAGTGAATCGCTGTTCATATCCGACGGGCCCAAAGAATCATCCGAAGAAGATACGTTGATATGGGCTCGGGATGGACTGCATAATCACATTCGGCGTGATAAGAAGCAATAAAATAAAACATACGAAGAACTATTATGGTATCCGGATACTCACGACTTCGCCAGGGGCTTGTCCCTGGGTGACCACTCCTCGTCACTGAAAGCGGCCGTCGTGGAGCAGTCCGGAAGGAGGGTCCTTCCCTTCTTGGACCCTTCGGCCTCACCTGATGGGGCGACCTTCCTTTTCCTGTCCCCCCGGCTGGGGGGGAGAACTTTCCTCTTCCTCCTCCTTGTCTTCGCGGGAGGAGTGCGCCTCGGTGTTTTCGGACGATGAGTCCGATATAACTTTGCACCGGAGACCTTTCCTGGTCCCGTGGCCTTCTTCTTGGCCTTCTTCTCCGGCGCCTCATAAGGCGCTGGAACCAGCATCTCCGTTAGGAGAGCATCTGCTGGATCTTCAGGCAGGGGGACTGGACAATCGATCTGCTCCGCTGTCGCTACCCAGTCCTGTTAAATGGCGTGGAGGCTTAGATCCCACGCATGATTATACGGGAGAAAGAAACATCTTATGAGATATAAAAGACTTGCCGGATTGGCAGGGCGCTTTGCGCTGAGTCCACGATCCTCGGTAAGGGAAGGAGGTACCTCGGCGCCCTTGAACAGCACCTTCCAGACGTCCTTGTGCGTCGTGTCAAAAAGCTCTCGTAGCATCTGGTGCTCGGTCGGGTCAAACTCCCACATATTGAATGCCCGTCTTTGACACGGGAGGATTCGGCGGAAGAGCATGACCTGGACCACGTTGACAAGCTTGATTTTCTTATCATATTCTTGACACATTTTTGTAGTACGGTCAGCTCCACCGACGAACCCCAGGACAGGCCCTTCTCTTTCCAGGAGGTGAGTCGCATGGGGATGCCGGATCGAAATTCGGGGGCCGCCACCCACAGTTGGTGTCGCGCGGCTCGGTGATGTAGAACCACCCCGATTGCCACCCCTTCACGGTCTCCACATAGGAGCCTTCGAGCCAGGTGACGTTGGGCATTCTGCCCACCATGGCGCCTCCGCACTCCACCTGCTGTCCGACCACCACCTTTGGTTTCACATTGAAGGTCTTCAGCCATAGGCCGAAGTGGGGCTTGATGCGAAGGAAGGCCTCGCACACGACAATAAACGCCGAGATGTTGAGGATGAAATTGGGGGCCAGATCATGGAAATCTAGCCCATAGTAAAACATGAGCCCGCGGACGAATGGGTGGAGGGGAAATCCCAGTCCGCGGACGAAGTGGGTAAGGAATACGACCCTCTCGTGAGGTTCTGGAGTAGGGACGATCTGCCCCGCGTCTGGGAGCCGGTGCGCGATATCTGCGGCTAGGTATCCGGCTTCCCAGAGCTTCGTAATGTCCCCCTCCGTAACAGAGGAGGCCATCCACTTGCCTCCCACTGCGGACATGTTTGGAGTGGTTTTGCGGAGAAAATGCGAACTTGGACGCTGGAGCTCGAGTGCGCGAGAATGGATGGGCAGGGAAGAAGAAGGCGTGGGTGAAAAAGAGAAGTCCTTGTCCCTTTATAAGGGCGGAGGAAACTGTGCGTCTCCTCGCCTGCCTGGTCAACTCGCTTATTCCCCAAGCGCCGTGATTAATGGCGCGGTTGGGTTACCCACACCCGTATTGATGAGAATCCCGTGATAAGGGGACACGATCTCTGCTTTGACATGACGTGCCAAGAGAACCGCCACACAATATGTGCAGTAGCTGGTTGAGAAAAACGGTTCGAATAATGACCGGACCATAGCGTGATGTCACGTTGTCAGCAGATTAGATTTGTGGAAATATTATACTCTCTACGGTGGTATGTGGAATTTGTTTTGCAGAGCCGGACACGATCCTTGTGTTCAAAATCTTCTATGGAGTATTCGGAGGAAGAACCCGCCTTGCAATGCCGAAGACAATCTGCGCGCCGGACTCATCGTCATTGAAGCCTGGTTCAGGGCCTACCGAGGGAGTCCTGGATTAGGGGGTCCTCGGACTGCTGGACTATATACTTTGGCTGGACTATTGGACTATGAAGATACAAGATTGAAGACTTCGTCCCGTGTCCGGATGGGACTCTCCTTTGCGTGGAAGGCAAGCTTGGCAATTCGGATATGTAGATCTCCTCCCTTGTAACCGACTCTGTGTAACCCTAGCCCCCTCTGGTGTCTATATAAACCGGAGGGTTTAGTCCATAGGACAACAACAATCATAATCATAGGCTAGCTTCTAGGGTTTAGCCTCTACGATCTCGTGGTAGATCAACTCTTGTAATACTCATATCATCGAGATCAATCAAGCAGAAAGTAGGGTATTACCTCCATCAAGAGGGCCCGAACCTGGATAAACATTGTGTCCCCCGCCTCCTATTACCATCCGCCTTAGACGCACAGTTCGGGACCCCCTACCCGAGATCCGCCGGTTTTGACACCGACAGTGGGCGCGCCCCCCACCCTCGTGGATAGCCCGGGACTCTTCTGGCCCAACTCTTTTGCTCCAGGGGCTTCTTTTGGTCCATAAAAAATCAACAAAAATTGGCACGTCAATTGGACTCCGTTTGATATTCCTTTTCTGTAGAACTCGAAAACAAGGAAAAACAGAAACTGGCACTGGGCTCTAGGTTAATAGGTTAGTCCCAAAAATCATATAAAATAGCATATAAATGCATATAAAACATCTAAGATGGATAATATAATATCATGAATACTTCATAAATTATAGATACGTTGGAGACGTATCAGGATGCGCGCCCTACCCCCTGGGCGCGCCCCCACCCTCGTGGGCCCCTCGTGGATCCCCTGACCGACTTCTTTTGCCTATATATATATATATATCCATATACCCTAAAGACATCGGGGAGCACAATAGATCGGGAGTTCCGCCGCCGCAAGCCTTTGTAGCCACCAAAAACCAATCGGGACCCTGTTCCGGCACCCTGCCGGAGGGGGAATCCCTCACCAGTGGCCATCTTCATCATCCCGGCGCTCTCCCTGACGAGGAGGGAGTAGTTCACCCTCGGGGCTGAGGGTATGTACCAGTAGCTATGTGTTTGATCTCTCTCTCTCTCTCGTGTTCTTGAGGTGGTACGATCTTGATGTATCGCGAGCTTTGCTATTATAGTTGGATCTTATGATGTTTCTCCCCCTCTACTCTCTTGTAATGGATTGAGTTTTCCTTTGAAGTTATCTTATCAGATTGAATCTTTAAGGATTTGAGAACACTTGATGTATGTCTTGCATGTGCTTATCTGTGGTGACAATGGGATATTCACGTGATCTACTTGATGTATGTTTTGGTGATCAACTTGCGGGTTCCGTACCTCGTGAACTTATGCATAGGGGTTGGCACACGTTTTCGTCTTGACTCTCCGGTAGAAACTTTGGGGCACTCTTTGAAGTTCTTTGTGTTGGTTGAATAGATGAATCTGAGATTGTGTGAGGCATATCGTATAATCATACCCGCGGATACTTGTGGTGACATTGGAGTATCTAGGTGACATTAGGGTTTTGGTTGATTTGTGTCTTAAGGTGTTATTCTAGTACGAACTCTAGGATAGATTGAACGGAAAGAATAGCTTCATGTTATTTTACTACGGACTCTTGAATAGATCGATCATAAAGGATAACTTTGAGGTAGTTTCGTACCCTACCATAATTTCTTCATTTGTTCTCCGCTATTAGTGACTTTGGAGTGACTCTTTGTTGCATGTTGAGGGATAGTTATATGATCCAATTATGTTATTATTGTTGAGAGAACTTGCACTAGTGAAAGTATGAACCCTAGGCCTTGTTTCCTAGCATTGCAATACCGTTTACGCTCACTTTTATCATTAGTTACCTTGCTGTTTTTATATTTTCAGATTACAAAAACCTATATCTACCATCCATATTGCACTTGTATCACCATCTCTTCGCCGAACTAGTGCACCTATACAATTTACCATTGTATTGGGTGTGTTGGGGACACAAGAGACTCTTTGTTATTTGGTTGCAGGGTTGCTCGAGAGAGACCATCTTCATCCTACGCCTCCCACGGATTGATAAACCTTAGGTCATCCACTTGAGGGAAATTTGCTACTATCCTACAAACCTCTGCACTTGGAGGCCCAACAACATCTACAAGAAGAAGGTTGTGTAGTAGACATCAGCATCAAAACCACAATGATTTTTCGTCAAGTATGTGTTGTTTTAACCTTCAACAAGGACCGAGCGTAGCCACACTCGATTCAACTAAAGTTGGAGAAACTGACACCCGCCAGCCACCTGTGTGCGAAGCACGTCGGTAGAACCAGTCTCGCGTAAGCATACGCGAAATGTCGGTCCGGGCCGCTTCATCCAACAATACCTCCGAATCAAAGTATGACATGCTGGTAAGCAGTATGACTATTATCGTCCACAACTCACTTGTGTTCTACTCGTGCATATAACATCTACGCATAAACCTGGCTCGGATGCCACTGTTGGGGAACGTAGTAATTTCAAAAAAAATCCTACACACACGCAAGATCATGGTGATGCATAGCAACGAGAGGGGAGAGTGTTGTCCACGTACCCTCGTAGACTGAAAGCGGAAGCGTTATGACAACGCGGTTGATGTAGTTGTACGTCTTCACGATCCGACCGATCCTAGTACCGAAAGTACGGCACCTCCGTGATCTACACATGTTCAGCTCGGTGACATCCCACGAACTCTTGATCCAGCTGAGTGTCGAGGGAGAGCTTCGTCAGCACGACGGCGTGATGACGGTGATGATGAAGCTACCGGCACAGGAATTCGCCTAAGCACTGCAACGATATGATCGAGGTGGATTATGGTGGAGGGGGGCACCGCACACGGCTAAGACAGTGTCTGTTGTTGTGTTCTAGGGTGCCCCCTGCCCCGTATATAAAGGAGAAAGGGGGGAGGCCGGCCGGCCCTTGGGCGCGCCAAGGAGGGGAGGAGTCCTCCTCCTAGTAGGAGTAGGACTCCCCCTTTCCTAGTCTAACTAGGAGGAGTAAGGGGGGAGGAAGGAGAGGGAGAGAGGGAGGGAAAGAGGGGGCGCCGCCCCCCTCCTTATCCAATTCGGACTCCTCAAGGGGGGGGGCCAGCCCTATGGCTCCCTTCTCTCTCTCTCACAAGGCCCATGTTGGCCCATTAGTCCCCCCCGGGGGTTCCGATAACCCCCCGACACTCCAATAATTATCCGGTGACCCCCGGAACTCATCCAGTGTCCGAATATAGTCATCCAATATATCAATCTTTATGCCTTGACCATTTCGAGACTCCTCGTCGTGTCCGTGATCACATCTGGGACTCCAAACTATCTTCCGTACATCAAAACACATAAACTCATAATACCGATCGTCACCGAATGTTAAGGGTGCGGACTTTTCAAATGTTTCAGACTTATGCTTCATCAAGTAGATATACCCATATCTGCTCAAATCATCTGTGAAGGTGAGAAAATAACGATACCCTCCGCGAGACTCAATATTCATCGGACCACATACATCAGTATGTATGATTTCCAACAAATCTGTTGCTCGCTCCATTGTTCTGGAGAACGGCGTTTTAGTCATCTTGCCCATGAGGCATGGTTCGCAAGTACCAAGTGATTCCAAAAGTCCATCAGAATGGAGTTTCTTCATGCGCTTTACACCAATATGACCTAAACGACAGTGCCACAAATAAGTTGCACTATCATTATCAACTTTGCATCTTTTGGTTTCAATATTATGAATATGTGTGTCACTACTATCGAGATTCAATAAAAATAGACCATGAGAGATCCATGTGCCACAAAAAAATTGGTGAATGCAGAATAATGGTTAGGACCAATGAGATCCATGTGAAGCAATTCAAATGGAGGAGTGGTAGTCATGATAGTCTTTACTGGATGCTTGGCCTTGGTCATCTTTCCAGCTTCACAGGCTCTGCACAAGTGATCCTTGAGGAATTTTACATTCTCAATGCCAATGACATGCTTCTTCTTCGCGAGTGTGTGCAAGTTCCTCATGCCAGCATGACCGAGTCGTCGATGCCATAGCCAGCCTTCTGAAGCTTTTGCAAGTAGGCATATAGCTGGTTGTGGTCCCATGGAGAAATCAACAATATACAAATCTCATCTCCTAAAGCCTTCGAAGACTTTGGAATGGTCAGCTTCCATGAACACAACACAATAATATTTGCCAAAGATAACAACCATATCAAGATCACAAAGCATTGAGACTGACATGAGGTTGAATCCTAAGGACTCGACAAGCATGACTTTGTCCATGTGTCGATCCTTTGAGATCGCAACCTTACCTTGACCCAATACCTTGCTTTTGCCTTTGTCAGCATAGGTGATATGCTTCAGATGCGATGGAGATAAGGGAGCGTCCATCAATAAGTTCTTGTCACCAGTCATGTGATTTGTGCATCCACTATCAAGGACCCACTCAGTGGCTTTGGGTTGATCATCCTGCAGATGAATTAGTGCAGCTTACGAACTCATATACTTCATTAGTGAAGAATATGATATCAAATTCATCGGATCAATTTCATCAAGCAAGAGTACAGATAAAGCAGTATGAGGACGTGAAAATGAAAATTCATTTCTCCATGATTAGCTTGCGTCCTTTCAAGCATATTCAGGTCTCCGGCAAATTCCTCAGACGTTTAAGTATGTCTGGAGACCTGACCCTGCATAAGAGATTAGTTCTTTTTCTTCACCACCCACATCTGAAGGGGTGGCAAAGAGTTGATCAATCTGCGAGCTCCATAAGAGAAAGGTGGCATAGAAGCCAGTCCACTTCATTTCACATAAGAGAAGTTAGGGTAAGCATATGAATAAGCAGAGAAATTCTTCAAGAACTTATGAACATAATGGTTAGAAGAATAATACTCATATTCATAGCCATTAGATCTCCCCTACAAAACAGAAGTGTTAGCACGATGATATTCATATGAGGATTTTGATCCTTTTGAGGAATTTGGTCCGTATGAGGACTTGGATTCATATGAAGAATTTGGTTCATATGAAGAATTTGATCTGGGGTTCCTATTCTTCACAGGTGGTGTCATGATGACATTCACCTGAAGACTTTCAAGGCACCTTTTGGGAACCCAGATTTTCTTCATAGGAGAATCATTCCTCCAGTTAGTACCAATATATCTAGCAAATACTTCACCATTCTGATTTTTGAACAGCTTATAGTTGGAGTCAAATGACTCATCAGAAGAATGAGGAGATTCACATGTAAAGCCAGATAAAGTAGATGGATCTAATGGAGGTCCCTTTGCAGCAACCCATGAGGTTTTGGGATACTGCTCAGGCTTCCAGTATGTTCCATCAGCATTGAGTTTCCTCTTAAAGGCAATACCCTCTTTCCTAGGGTTCCTGTTGATGATCTTCTTTTTAAGCACATCACAAAGAGCCTGATGCCCTTTGAGGCTTTTATACATGCATATCATATACAATTCCTTCAGCCCTGCATTGTCAGTGATACTAGTAATATCCTCATATGAGGAATTAGTGATAGCAGAGACAGGTGAAGAATTTGCAGCAATAGAAGCATTTGAACTTTCAGGTGAAGAATTAGCAGATTCACGTTCAATGCACTTCAAACATGGAGGAATAAATTCTTCCTGAGCAGCGCTGATTTTTTGAGCTAGTAATGAATCACGCTCCTTCTGAAGATCTTCATAACTCACCCTTAGCTTCTCAAGATCTTGCTTTCTTTGAAGAAATTCATAAGAAAGCTTCTCATGATCAGATAAGAGAGTGTTATGATGACTCTAAAGATTGTCAAACTTGGACTGAAGTCTCTGAAGATTTTCAGTCAAGGTTTTAGTGCGATCCATTTTTTCACCCAACATATCATCGCTCTACTCAAGCATATTTTGAAAATTTTCCAAAGCTATTTGTTGTTTAGTGGCAAGGGAAATAAGTTTGGTGTAGCTGGGTTCAAATTCATCACCAGATTCATCATCACTAGACTCAGACAGGTAGCATTCAGTTACCTTGGCGTCTTTTGCCATAAGACATGGTGCAGAGGATGATGATTCTGACTCGAAAGTCATAGCCTTACACGATACCATGAAATTCTCAAACAAGGGATCACGATCAGTTCTATGGCCTTCATAGACCTCAAAGAGTCGGTCCCAAATGAGTTTCGCATGGCTGAGATGCATAATTTTCCTGAACTGATTTTGAGACAGACAGGAGCAGATGATGTCCTTCGCTGTGAGGTTAAGAAGAGTGTACTTGCGAATGTCATCAGCTTCCGCCATCTTGCACAGATCGGTAAGACCAATCTCAGTGACGGTCCACAACTCGTTGTTCATCGCCATGAGTCGCTTCTTCAACATGGCCTTCCACTTGGGATAATCATGACCGTCGAAGATGGGGCATGACACAGTCTTCATTCCTGCGGTCGACATAACTAAAACTCTAGGCGGTTAAACCAAAATCACATAGAACAAGGGAGTACCTTGCTCTGATACCAATTGAAAGTGCGTTAAGTCGACTAGAGGGGGGGTGAATAGGCGATTTTCATGAATTCTTCACTGAGGAATTTCAGAGTGAGGAAATTCCTAAGCGAAGAACTACTTGCAGCGGAATAAGTACTCAGATGCATACATGACATAACATAAACATGGACATCATGATGAAATGAAAACAGACACAGAGTACAGGAAGCGTAAGCACAGGATAAAACAGAATGAAGACAAACAGACTGAAGAAAGTGAACTGAGGAAATTGAGAAAGTCTTCAATCAAAATCTTCAAACAGATATGAACAAGCACTCAACACAGTAATGAGGAAATGTAAGAGTTGAGGAAATAGAACCAGTTAGCTCGGTGAAGACAATGATTTGGTAGACCAGTTCCAACTGCTGTGACAGTTGTACGTATGGTTGGAGCGGCTAGGTATTCAAACCTGAGGACACACAGTCCTCACTGTATTCTCTTTGAGCTAAGGTCACACAGACCTCGCCCAATCACTCGTGGTAAGTCTTCAGGTGACTTCCAAACCTTCACAAACTCGGTCACTCGGCGATCCACAATTTCCTCTTGGATGCTCTAGACCATGACGCCTAACCGTCTGGAAGATGCACAGTCTTCAAAGGTAACAAGCGTCGGATCCACGCATGATCAATCTCTTCAGTGATGCTCAATCACTTTGGGTTTGTAGGTGTTTAGGTTTGGGTTTTCCTCACTTGATGATTTTCGCTCAAAGTCCTCGGAGGATGGGATGCTCTCAATGACAAGTGTCACTTTCTCTCGGAGCAGCCAACCAGCTAGTGGTTGTAGGGGGCGGCTATTTATAGCCTAGGGAGCAGCCCGACATGATAAGACTTAAATGCCCTTCAATGATATGACCGTTAGGTGGGTAGATATTTTGGGACAGCTGGCGCGTAGCACAGCTACGATCGGAAATTTGACTATCAAATTCCTTAGGGCTATCATGTTACTCACTTGTAGGCAATCCGCACTGGCGAATTCCTAACTCCTTAGTCAGAACAAATTCCTCAGAGACCAGAAGAACTTCGTCTCTGTCACTGAAGAAATTGACTGAAGTGTATGAGATTTCCAATGGCTTCACTCGAAAGGATTGGTAGGTGTAGGATGTTGATATGAGCATCACTTGGAAACTTTTTCCTAGTTTTTTCTCGACCCCCTTTAACAGTACGGTGTATCCTATGACTCAAGAAAGAGAAAATGAAACTATAAAAACAAAAGTCTTCACGCTTCATGTTCCTTGCAGGGAATATCAAGTCATCATGGTCACACCAATTTCTTCATCTTCAAAGTCTTCAAAAAGTCTTCAGAGATCCAAAGTCTTCAGTTGAAGACGTTCATTTTTAGGGGTCGACTTTCTCTGTAAATATCAAACTCCTCATAGACTTGTAGACCTGTGTACACTCACAAACGCATTAGTCCCTTAACCTATAAGTCTTCAATACACCAAAATGACTAAGGAGCACTAGATGCACTTACAATACACAGGCCAGAATGTGCTTGCTGCTGTTGACTTTGATCTGAAGTTCACATATGTGTTGGCTGGCTGGGAGGGGTCAGCGCATGATGCTAACATTCTCAGTGACAACATGAGTCGACCTGATGGGATCTACATCCCCGATGGCAAGTTCTACCTTGGAGATGCTGGCTATGCATGTCAGTCGGGTGTTCTTCCACCCTTTAGGAAAATCAGGTACCATCTCAACGAGTTCTCTAGTAGGAACTATCATAGGACTGCACAGGAGCTGTCTAATCTTAGACAGTCCAGCCTTAGAGTAACTGTTGAGAGGGTGTTCGGAGCTCTGAAGAATAGGTTTAAAATCCTGGATTAGAAGCCATTCCACCCATACTCCACTCTGGTTAAGCTTGTTCTTACTTGTTGCATTCTACATAACTGGATTCTCCAGTGGGGCTTTGATGAACACGTGCCTGAGGAGGAAGAAGTCGAGCCTGACGATGTTGTTAGCTCCGGCCATGGTGTGGAGGCATTTGACAATGACGCTTGGAAGAACAAAAGGTTGGAGTGGGCAGAGACAATGTGGCTTAACAGAGGTCATTGCAGGATTTGAAAAAGGGGAAGAAGAAATAGCAGCGGCAGAAGCAGAAGAAGAGGAAGATCTGGTAGCAGCAACACCAATGAACTATCCCCTATTTAGCCAATGACTCTTAATAATTTGTTCTGGCATTTGATAGTAGTTAGGATGAATTGTCACTTGTTTAACTAGCTCTTTTTTTTGCGGATGTGTTTGTTTAACTAGCTGGCACTACATATTCAGATTGTTTGTGGTAAGCTCACCACTAGTTAGAAGTGATGATAACACCTTATGCAGGTTGTAACCAGACACCATGTCATATGTGCGCCTAATGCAATGCGGGCAACCAAATGCCGGGTCAAAAATGGTTGTCTCATGCAACTAAAGTACATGCAGGCAATCAAACTATATGCATCTGGGGTCTTTTTGCGTGCATCCCCTCAAACCGGCTCACTAGAGCAATAGAGCTAGACTGGCCGGGCAGACTCAATTGGCAACGTAACCAAACACACCCATACTGTATACTGTAGATAAGCGTCGCTCTGTCGGTGCATCTGAACTTCCTACTACTAACTGACAAGATCCTGCAGCTGCAAGTCTAGTACATGGGAAACTCAGCATTATTTCTCGCTGGAGCTCGGTTCCTGTGTGGAAAAAAAAATCTTCATCGCAATTATCAAGCTGTTCCAAGTCCAGTTCAACCAGGGCTGGTAAACGGGTCGCCTGTGCCACTCGTGTACGCTGCACGTGTAGGCGGCGGCCGAGGATTGTTTTGGCCACGCTATTCAGAGGGGCCGGCGATGGCCTTTGGCCACGTGTCCCAGTATCCGCCCAAATTATCTATATGGCGTGGTTTAGCGTATCGATTATTAGGGTTTTTTATATAAGAGGAAACGGTGTACTTTATTGATCAACAATGATCATTTTTTTTGCGAAATGTTCATCGAATTTGTTACAACGTCATGTGGCATATCTAGAGAAAGAGAATTTTGCTAAACTATCCGCTTCGTAGTTTCTTCTCCTGAATTTATATACAAAGTTGCATGCCTCAAAGTCTCACTTTCCAACACTAAATTCTTGGCCAGTTATATTTGAGGCCTTAACTCGAACTCACTACTCAAATTTACTCATAATTTCGTAGCCTGCTAAAATTTACCCCTTACCGTTAGGTGTCCTTATAGAAATGCACTTTATGTCGTTTTCGTCCAATCAAAGAACTTTGATCATTTTCGGGACATTTGCTAAACTTTTTTGGCCCTCTCTGCATAAGCCATTTACATGCGGAACCTAACTCCCTCTCACCCACTATCCCACTTACAGGTGGACCCCACTAAAATAATTAAAATAAAACTCTCTCTCTCTCAACCCCCTCTCTCTCTCTCACAACCCCGCGTATGTGTGCGTTTTTTAGACTCAGCGTTAGAGATGCCTTTAGCAAGCGCTAAGCATTTGAGAAACATTATGCCGTGAGAGTAGGCTTATGTAATTTGTTTGGAAGTCGTGACGCTAGTCTCTCTGTAACATCCTCTCTACCCTTTTTAATGAAAAAGAGGCAAATCTTTTGCCTTCCCTTTGAAAAAGTCTACCAATTAGCGCTTGGCTCACTTTCTTTTATCTTGGGTTCTTATCATTCATGTCATTAGTTGTGTCTCACTACTCAATTTTGGCAGTAGAAGTTACAACTGCTCAAAAATGTCATCGTTCCGTTAGATGCTTGCCCAAAAATGACATTAGATACCTAAAAAATCTCATCGTTCCGTTAGATCTTTGCTTAAAAATGCCATTAGACATTGTTATTGTCATGTCAAACCCTTGACCATGTTGCATGACGAAAATACACCTAGAGGCCTAGACCCACATGTCAGTTTTCTCTATTTCACTATGACAAATGTGGGCCTCACTTGTCAGGAATAAGCAAGCGAATACTTTTAAAGAAAAATAAAACGTTGTTGGGTATCGAGTGGGACATGCACTTTATCGTAGTGAGATAGAGGACGGGGTGACATGGTGGTCCATGTGTATTTTGGTCATATAACATGTTGAACGGGTTTTGAGCTAAGAGTAATGATGTCTAGTGATATTTTTGAGTATGCGCCTAATAGAGCGGTGGCATTTTTGAGCAGCTAAAACTCTTAGTGATAAGATTGGGTAGTGGGACACAACAAATGGCATAAATGATAAAGCCCCATTATCTTTCTTGACAGGAGCGCTCGGCTCGTGGTGGTTGGGATTGGAAGACTGCTTTGAACCAGCTCCTCTGTTTCTGGTTTGGCGCTCGGTAAAGCTTTTGGGCAAAAAATGCGCCGACGACGAGGGAGGAGGGAGCTTCGCACGCAATCAAAGGACAGCATGGGGCATTTGCCTCCGTCCGCAGTCACTCACCCCGTCAGTGACGTCAGATGTCGCTGCCATCTCCCCGGGTTCGATGGCACTGCCTTTCTAGTTTCAGTACTCGGCCGATCTGACGTTCCAACTGATATCTCGCCGCTGGTCACGGCCGCTCAAGTCAGTGCGCTGTTTTTGCCATCGGCCGCAAGCATCATGCGAGAGGCCCGAGTGTGTCGATGAACACTGCTTTCCTTCAGGCTTCGGTGCTGCCGCTGCAGAAAAATATCACGGTCCTTTTTAACTTAGACGGCAGCGAGCGATTGGTTCTGCACTCGTAGTAGAGTACATGCGTACTTCTGGACTGCTTGTCGTTGTGGAGGTTTGCGCCTGTGGATTGACCCGGCCGGTCGGCGATGGCGTGCCCAAGCACGTACGGGCGTCACAGGACGCCACCAGGAGGAGAGGTTTTTGGTGGCTAGTGATCCGCCGTCGCGCTCTTCCTTCCGGAATTCCAAGGATTGATTAATAATTAAAAGAAAATGCTGCTCTCGCTACTTCGCAAATCACAAGCCACTTGAACAAACCAATTGTGCGTGTCGTCCACTTGCCGTCACACTCTTCCTGTGCATGTGGGTCCAAATCGTGCATGGTTCGCACCAGTCTTTCCCCTCCTTGCCACGGGCCTACGCGAAAACAAGAGCCCCGGGTGGATTCTTTTCCCGTGAAAACGCAGGAGCTGGTAACTTTCCATCGGATTGGAACGAGTGCATTCCTTCGTACCGAACGCATAAAACGCAGCGATTCCGTAGGAATGTGTTTCATGTGGGTTTTCCTTTGATTTTCCTACGTCCCGAGGACGCGCGGCAGTTTTCCCTTTTTTTTAGTGGGTAGCACATACAGTAAATGTTTTCGTGCTTGTCTTGGCCTTTCCATTGGCGTCAGCTGCCAGCAGCCAAAGGTCCTGGTTGTGATGATATCTCGAGTTAGCCACGTCTGCACGGCCTCTTGCTGAAGCTGGTCAGATCAACAAGGCGGGAAAATGCCGAGAATTTTCTCAAGGTTTCACAGAAATCAAGCCCTGCCTCGAGGGGATCCTGGTTTCCTTCCTGTCAACTCCATGTGGCATGATTTTGTCAAGACCAGTAAACTCAGGGCCGGTGGTTTCTCCGCAAATTCTGCAGGGTTGTTGCCCGCTTCCTTATTCTAATCATTGGACAAAGAGGAACACAAGGCCAACGCTAACTACTGGACCAGAAGACCACGAGAAATATGACAACTCGAACAGGATCACCGATTCACCAAAAGTCCAAAAGTGTGTGTGCGCGCGCGCGCGCGTGCATTTAGGTTCCGGTTCCATTTGCATGAAAACTGATAATACGACTTCCTCATCAAGCCAAGATACAGACGTTTGGCCAAAGAAAATACGAGTACTGCAGAAAAACTTGCAGAACTCAAACCGAGCCACTGCAAACACACCAAGAACAAAACCACAATCAGGTCGAACAGACAACGATCTCCCTACCATCTTCTTTCAAGCTCAGCGTCGGCGATGTTCAGCCGTCTCCACTCTGCAGTGCCATGAGCCCACCAACCTTCTCCTATGAAAGAATTCAACGCCAGCCAGTATTAGCAGTCTCGCTCCACTGCACCGCTGGCTTCGCAAACCCGTTGAGTAGTTTGAAAATACCTACTGGTACTGGTAGTATTATAGGGCTACACTCCATTGAAGCAAGGATCATTTCCGGCTTTCCAGATAGCACACGCGGCTACCTAGAGAAAAAAGCAACATTCTGTTCATCCATGGAGGCATTTCATCACAGGAAAGGTATACTGGACAGGTAACAGGTTAAAGCACATCTCAGAATACTCCATAGCTACATCAGTGATACTCCTTGGCACTACAAAAACATGCATTTACCATTACCTGCCATCGAAAGAGTCCTTCTAGGCTTGCACTCATTTGATAGAGCTCGTGCTACCTGGATGCGCCCATTTGATAGAGCACATTTACCCACATTTTAAGTTCGGTCGCAGCCCACAGGTGTCCCAGCTTCCTTTCGAATCAGTGCATCAACCACATGCAAATTAAGAGTGTGATGATAAAGCAGACAGAGGCAAAGTTGAGAACCTACAACTGTAAACACGACACTATCATTACAGCAGGTCGCGTCTGCTTCTGAATGTTGCACCTGTATTTAGGGTTTCCTATCCAGTTAAGAATAAACTAAGGAGGACACTAATAATAAAGACTGCATATATAAAGAGAAAAACCAAAGAACTCTACTACACAGCAGTAAGAATTCAGTTGTCACACAGGTTCAAGCAACATGACAAGACGACAGAATTTAAATAAAACCATCTCAGTTCAGATAGGAAGTTTGAATAAAACAAACAAGAAATGGGTAACATAAGTGAAAAACGACTAAATTCAGATAAAGCAGCAGCTGTTGTCGGAGCAAGCCTGTACTGCCATGCCTGCATTCCATGTGAAAACTGAGATTGCAAGACAAAAGATGGGTATCCAATAGGCTTCCGTGATTCCAATTCAAACTGACATCAGGATGACGCTCTTATGCTCCAGTTAACCCAACTTCGGCTAGTCAAAGCTAGAAGTAACAGCTTGACCTGAAATGCAAAGATTTACTTTTAGAAACTAGAAACCAAAGCCACCGCAAAATACAACAAGTCACAGATCATCTGGAGTGCGTATTCTCAAGAAAAAAAGAACTGATCATCTGGAACTTGAGTGGGTACATAAATGCATTTTTGCACTACCACACATGGAAATGGAGAAATATTATATGATCATGATTCATGCATTCGGAAATAACCAAATAGTTGGCGCATTCTGCAAAACTATTCAGCTGAGGAAAACCAATATCAGTTAAGTTTGCAAATCAAACTAAATAACTGAAGAAGATATATAAAGTTAAATTAACAAGTCCTTGGTGCAAACTATGACCCAGTACAGAGTTAATAACAAATTACAAATCCTGAAAGCCAACTGAAACAACGTTTAAGAATTCAGGTGTTATACACATGGAAATGGAGAAATATTATATGATCATGATTCATGCATTAAAAAATAACCAAATAGTTGGCGCATTCTTCAAAACTATTCAGTTGAGGGAAACCAATAGCAATTAAGTTTGCAAATCAAAGTAAGTAACTGAAGAAGATATATAAAGTTAAATTTACAAGTCCTTGGTGCAAACTATGACCTAGTACAGAGTTAATAACAAATTACAAATCCTGAAAACCAACTGAAGCAAAGTTTAAGAATTCAGGTGTTATACACATGGAAATGGAGAAATATTATATAATCATGATTCATGCATTCGAAAATAACCAAATAGTTGGAGCATTCTACAAAACCATTCAGTTGAGGAAAACCAATAGCAGTTAAGTTTGCAAATCAAAGTAAATAACTGAAGAAGATATATAAAGTTAAATTTACAAGTCTTTGGTTCAAACTATGACCCAGTACAGAGTTAATAACAAATTACAAATCCTGAAAACCAACTGAAGCAACGTTTAAAAATTCAGGTGTTAACTACTTAACTATATAAAGCGATGGTGCTAGGTGAACTAACAAGAAAAAAATAGTTACTTGCCATAGTACCTATTTCCCCTCTCTACATAATTAATCATTTTTCACCTACGATATGTATACTCTTATCGTTGATTCTGGCAATATGTAGTGTCTGAGAAAACTGAACAATTACAAGTCAAACAACCAAGTAGTTCTTTCTGAACTTTAAAAGCACTATAGGGTTATCCCAATAAAGAAAATGGAGTTACAAGTTGATCCAGTCTTTTATAATCAAGTCACAAATATGAAACTAGTTTTACACATGATGTTGAGTTCTAGGGAAATTGGTTGGTGCCCAGGGGAGCCCCTTCTCAATAGGGTTAAGAAACAACACACTGTGACAATACCAACAAAATTTGTAAGCACCGAATTTTATATTATGTAAATTTTGAACTACTTTATCATGTACTAGCTTCATTAGGCATCAAATCCTGATCTGGGTGAGCAATCTACACCTGTCCTTAAATAGCTAAATCGATGGAAGTACAACCAAAAGGAAATAAATATAATTAACAGATCAAAGGAGATTACCTACTCAATTGTATCATTTCTTATCATCATCTGGAGCAGGCAGAGGTGCCGACCGCATGAAGAACGGAACGCAGGACCTCTGTGAGGCTCGGTCGACTTGTTGCAGAAGAATTCCAGCTTTGTGGTGTTCAGATTTAGCACAAGCAGATATGAATGGGGCTTCCTTATGGACCAAAACTCCATGTACACATAGCCAGGACGCGCACGCGCTTCATCCACTCCTCAAGACGAAGCTTCTTCAGGTATCCAAACTCATTCAGCAACGAAACCTCCTTCTTGAGCATCCACTCAGCATTGCTGTCACGGACCCAGAGCTGCACGCACTGCTCTTTGCTGGACACAATGCAGAGTCCGCCGTGCTCCGCCATGTCTGCGACACAGTACGATTCGCCAGGAGGGATTGGCGGTTTGATAACCGACCACACCATTGCTTCCATGTCCAGCACCAAGATCTTCTCGTCGTCCTTGCAGTACCGGGACTTCTTGGTGTCCGACCGCCAGTACACGTACCGGCCCGCGGGCATGCCGTCGCTCCAGCATCGTATAAAGCTATACACTGCATGGTTCGTATCGGACGAGGCAATCATGTCCCACTCGCGGGTGCGGGAGGAGAAGACGGCGGAGTGTGAGCCGGCCCACCGCTCCATGCCGATGACCCGGAACGAGGCGTCGGCATCGTCCACCAAGATGGAGTAGCGGACGATGTGGGACGAATAGCGCCAGGCGTGGGGAGGGCGGAAGAAGACGGCCGTCCGCGCGAGGGGGTCATACGCGGCGAGATCCAGCGCATAGCGGCCGCGGGAAAGGAGGAGGAGGCCGCCGTCGCAGCCGCGGAGGCGCCACTCCTCGTAGTACTCCCCTTCGCCGTCGTCGTCCGAATCTATGGCGGGGAGGTCTTCGAAGAAGTCGCCGTCAACGGCGGCGGAGACCAGATCGGGATTACGGGATTCGGCGGGGACGAAGCGGAGTTTAGGGCAGTGGTGAGGAACAGGCATGTCGCTGCGGTCGGTGAGGATGAAGCCGACGAGTGGGGGCCTGCGAAGGGACTGGAAGCGGCGGTAGATGGCCGGGACGCAGGCTACTCGGCCCCAGCTCTTGCAGACGAGGGCGGCGCTGGCAAGCGACGCCATGTCGGGGAGGCGGAGGAAGATCTCGCCCAGGAGATCATCGCCGAGGGGGGCCACCGGCGGCGCCGGCGTGGTCTTCGTCTTCTTGGCACTCTCGCTCCCGTTTCTCTCCCATGGTTCCATATAGGAGTACTAGTACTTCTCAAGAGAATTCGCTTTCAAGGATCAGATCAGATTTCTCTCAGGTCTCGCTCTTATAGGGGCATTTCAGTTGTGATTTTTGGCGCCCGAAATTTCACATTCGCGCCAAGCTGCTTTTCGCAACATTTTTTCTTTACGGGATACGCTCCGCTTTATTTATTTATTTATTTATTTATTGAAAGAAATACACTCCGCTTCATTGATTACTTTTCGGCACAGAAATGCGACGAGATCTTTTTTTCTTCATGGAAGGAGATCGTTTGGAAGATAGAGGCCCAGGCCTGTCTGATTCACATCTTTGACCGATATCTATTGCTAGTTGAAAATATGATATTTAAAAGAAAAAACAAGGTCAGCTCAATCTCTACACTTAAAACGGTAGTTGGTAGCTTCTCCTCGCCGATTTTATTTTCGTCTGGTTTTTTCACCTCACCTCCCACCACCCTCACCCATTGGATTTGTTTTCCTTTCATTGAAACCAAATCTCATTAAATGGCGAGATTATGTTTCGTGTTTGCTTTGGTAGGTGATGATTCAATTCAATCATGTAAATAATACTCTCTCTGTCCCAAAATATAAGAACGTTTTTAACACTACACTAGTGTAAAAAGCATTCTTATATTTTGAGACGGAGGGAGCAGGTAATTAAGAATTCATAAATTGCACCGAACATGTGAGATCACATTTCTAAAAGACATACTCCGGTAGCTCATCTACAGTAATCACACACTAATGGGGCCATGTCATCGCAATTAATTTACTAAACCTCACTTTGATCCAAATTAAAATTTTAAAATAAAGGCAAATAAAATTATTTCTTCTACCAGTAAAGAAAATTTTCATAATATTGCAAAAATCCCCAAGGCTATTAAAAAAGTAAAACTAACATTATTTGAGACTCCAAAAAGCTCCTAGCTGTTTTTGAATGACCCAACAACAATTAATCAAAATTCAAATGAATTCTTTTAACTCTCCAACTTTTGTGGCAGTGCCAATTGATGCAAAGTAATTGTGTGGCCAGGCTTCACATTTTACAAAAGTTAAATGGAGTAAAAAAATGTAAAACAGAGGAGAAAACTGGAAACAGAAAAAAAAAGGAAAAGAAAATGCCACTGGCGCCACTGTACACCGAGGCCTGCTTAGCGACAGTATGCCTGGCCCAGCCCACCACGACCTTTTCATTCACCTCCAGTCGGGCACTGGAGGCAGGGGCCGCCATGACCGTCCACGCGCGCGGGCACCGCTGCGATGTTCGCCAGCGCGATCACCCTGTAGCCCTAGGGTAGATGAGGTCAACCCCGAGCGCCCCTCGTTCCCCTCCGCGCACCATAGCCCTCTGGTTGCCTCGCCATTCTCCCCCTCTCTCTCGCTCGGTCGTCTCTCCTCCCCTCCAGTACGCCGCTGTCGCCCCTCCGCAGCTCCACCGCGGCGACAGCCACCCCCGCTTCCCTCCGCCGTGTCCGGAGGCCTCGCCGTGCTCGACCTCATCTTCTTCGTCTAGCAGTTGGAGCTGGAGAACCCTGCAACGCCGGATCGACGCGTTCCCCTTTCGCCTCGGCCGCCGTCGGTCATCGTCGATTCCGGCTCGCCTCTGCGCTCCCGTTCCCCCATAGGGCCTTCGTGAGTCGCTCGGTGAGCTCCACCCCCTTCCTCTCCCCGTCCTTGCTCTGTTTCCGCCCGTAGCTAGCCGTGCACGACACGCCGCCATTGCCGTGCTCTGGCTCCGCTGTCGTCGCGGAAGTGCCCGTCACGGTCCGCCGGGCTCACCAATGCGTTTGTGGCTTCGAGTAGACGTCGTAGGAGTTGTGCGCCTCAGTTTTGCCGTCACATTCGTCGCGCGCGAGCTCGCCGTGCTTCGGGTCCCCGCCACTCTCGTCGCTGAAGACATTCCGACCATCCCCAAGTCCAACCGGTAGCACCACCGCGCGCGCGACGTCGAACGCGCCAAGCCATGGGTCCGGAGACCCACCATAGCGCGAATCCGAGGCTCGCCGGCGTTCGGCCACCGCGAAAAGCCTCGTCGGAGCGGTTCCGGCACCGGCGCCGACGTGGCGCCCACGTGGTCGTGTCTGGGTCACTCGCAGCTTGGTCCCGCGGGCTCAGTTGACCGGGTCAACTGTGCTGACTGTGCACGGTTGACCCTGACAAGTGGGTCCCCCTCTGCTAATTAGTCTAACTTATGTTTTTATAAAATAACTTAATTAGTTAAACTAAATAGTCATTGACATGTGGGGCCCATTCCCTAATTAACTAACCCACTGTGAATGACTGGTGGGTCCCGTTGGTCAGATTTGACCTGGACCCGCTGGGTTTGATCACTGACGTCATGCTGACGTAGTATTTCCTTTTCTGGTTATTTGTCGAATTAGATTTAAATTCCAGAATTTCAGAAAATGCTAAAAACTTCATAAATTCATAGAAAATTAACCGTAGCTCGGATCAAAAACTTCTCTACATGAAAGTTGCTCAGAAAAATCCAACGAATCCAAATATGCACTCCGTTCATTTGTCACATGCCTCTAGCATAGCGAACATGGAATCTTCCCCCTCTTTTCATATGTCCAAAAAATGCCAAACGTTGGGAAAAACCCTCCGGCTGTTTTCCCTCTCCATCTGCCACGTGTAGTACCGTGTTAGAACACTCATAGCGCTGCATATCGTCATGTCATGCTTAGTGTTGCACTTGTTTGCTTTTTATATTCATTGTTTCTTCCCCCTCTCTTCTCCGCTAGACCCCGAGACCGACGATGACGCCACCGAGTACGACTACGCCTCTGACGTCCAGCCACTTGCCGCAGTGCTTCCAGGCAAGCAAATCCCCCTTGGATATCACTCGTTCTCTTCTTTCTTATGCTTGTGATACGTCTCCAACGTATCTATAATTTTTTATTGTTCCATGCTGTTATATTATCATTCTTGAATGTTTTACAATCATTTTATAGCAACTTTATATCATTTTTTGGGACTAACCTATTGACATAGTACCCAGTGCCAGTTGCTGTTTTTGCTTTTTTTTACTTCGCGGAAAATCAATACCAAACGGAGTCCAAACGCAGCGAAACTTTTTGGAGAATTTTGTTGGACCAGAAGACACACGATAGGCCAAGGAAGTACCAGAGGGGGGCTCCGAGGAGAGCACAACTCACCTGGGGGCGCCTGGGGGCCCAGGCGCGCCCTGGTGGGTTGTGCCCACCTCGGCCGCCTCCCACACCGCGTGTTTGCTTTATAAATACGCCGAAAATCCAAAAAACCTAGAAGACTCGACGAAACACAATTCCAACCTTCGCAAGTTCCAGAAACCACAAATCCAATCTAGACACCATCACGGAGGGGTTCATCATCCTCATTGGTGCCTCTCCGATGATGCGTCAGTAGTTCATTGTAGACCTACGGGTTCGTAGTTAGTAGCTACATGGCTTACTCTTTCTCTTTTGATTCTCAATACAATGGTCTCTTGGAGATCTATTTGATGTAACACTTTTTGCGGTGTGTTTGTTGGGATCCGATGAACTTTGAGTTTATAATCAGATCTATTTCATCCATGAAAGTTATTTGAGTTTTGATCTCTTATATGCATGATTGCTTATAGCTTTGTATTTATTCTTCAAATCTTTGGTTTAGTTAGGCCTACTAGATCGATTCTTCTTGCCATGGGAAGAGGTGCTTTGTGATGGGTTCGATCTTACGGTGCTCAATCCCAATGAAAGAAGGGGACATGACACGTATGTATTGTTGCTATTAAGGATAACAAGATGGGGTATATTCCTACATGAATAGATCTTGTCTACATCATTTCATTGTTCTTATTGCATTACTCCGCTTTTCCATGAACTTAATACACTAGATGCATGCTCGATAGCGGTCGATGTGTGGAGTAATAGTAGTAGATGGAGGCAGGAGTCGGTCTACCATTCTTGGATGTGATGCCTATATAATGATCATTGCCTCGATATCGTCATAATTATTTGAAGTTATATCAGTTGCCCAACAGTAATTTGTTTACCCGATGTATGCTATTTTTCTCGAGAGAAGCCACTAGTGAAATCTATGGGCCTCAGGTCTCTTCTTTATCATATTTGCCTTCAAGATCTATTTTTATTTGCTTTTATTTTCAGATCTATTAACCCAATAACCCAAAAATACCTTGGTGCATTTTTTTATTTCGCGTTTCTGTGAGATATATTTATCCAATCTACTACAAATTTATCTATCATTTTACCTGGGAGGGATTGACAGCCCCTCTTACACGTCGGGTTGCAAGTATTTGTTCTTTGTGTGCAGGTACCGTTTACGTAGTGTTGCGTGGCTCTCCTACTGGTTCGATAACCTTGGTCCCATCACTGAGGGAAATACCTACCATAGTTGTGCTGCATCATCCCTTCCTCTTTGGGGAAATACCGACGTAGTTCAAGCCACATCAGCTTGCATTAGAACTGCTACTGCTTTCGTATGGTCCTTCTCTGATGCATAGCCTGATTTTGTACCCTGCTCTTGTACCTTACCTGCTTATCCTAAACTACTTAGTATAGGTTGGTTAGTGATCCATCAATGACCCCTCACCTTGTCCTTGTTGCCCCCGTTGGATTACCAGGTGACTCAATCAATGTGATCGACGTCCAGGGCCCGACACAGCACACCACACCCTCCTTAGTTGTACGACTCTACAGGGCTACTATCAAATGCCGAGGATGATACTTCATAACGCACTCCTGATGATAACCCTGTAGTGTAGTAATCGGTCATGGTCATCGAAGGTGATTCCTCCTTCACCATTCCCGATACGACTCTGTTGTGCAACACTGCAAGTGTGAGCCTCGAGGGTGATTCCTCCTGAGTTCAACTTGACGATTACATCAAGTGTATTCCATCGAGGGTGATTCCTTGAAATTCGCCTTTGGTGTATGAACACGCGGTTACTTTGACTTGACCACGGGACCATGATGACATCGGGTCGGCCCTGAGGGGGTACCCGTGAGTGATGTGAAGTCGGGTTGAGTTGGAGGGTACCCGCGAGATAATTACGAGGCACACTCGGGCAGGCAGACCGCCCTAGAGTGGGCTGGGCCTGGCCCTTGCCGCAAGTCCTCGAGATGGGGCGGCAGGAGCACTGATCGTCACCGCGCGCTTCCAAGTCACTAACGAGATTGGGTATTTGATCTGAGTTGGTTTTGACCTATACGCACTAACCTTCATGTGGGACAAGATATGGGCAACCGGCATCGTATGTGTCAATCGAAGCTCTTCAGGCGTCAGCGGTTTAGTGGAGCGCACCCGGGTGGCCGGCGTAAGCACCTACCTGTTGGAAATATGCCCTAGAGGCAATAATAAAATGGTTATTATTGTATTTCCTTGATCATGATAATTGTCTATTGTTCATGCTATAATTGTATTAACTGGAAACCGTAATACATGTGTTAATACATAGACCACAACATGTCCCTAGTAAGCCTCTAGTTGACTAGCTCGTTGATCAATAGATGGTTATGGTTTCCTGACCATGGACATTGGATGTCATTGATAACGGGATCACATCATTAGGAGAATGATGTGATGGACAAGACCCAATCCTAAGCATAGCACAAGATCATGTAATTCGTTTGCTAAGAGCTTTTCTAATATCAAGTATCGTTTCCTTAGACCATGAGATTGTGCAACTCCCGGATACCGTAGGAATGCTTTGGGTGTACCAAACGTCACAACGTAACTGGGTGGCTATAAAGGTGCACTACAGGTATCTCCGAAAGTGTCTGTTGGGTTGGCACAAATCGAGACTGGGATTTGTCACTCCGTATGACGGAGAGGTATCTTTGGGCCCACTCGGTAATGCATCATCATAATGAGCTCAATGTGACTAATGAGTTAGCCACGGGATCATGCATGACGGAACGAGTAAAGTGACTTGCCGGTAACGAGATTGAACGAGGTATTGGGAAACCGACGATCGAATCTCGGGCAAGTAACATACCGATTGACAAAGGGAATTGTATACAGGATTGATTGAATCCCCAACATCGTGATTCATCCAATGAGATCATCGTGGAACATGTGGGAGCCAATATGGGTATCCAGATCCCGCTATTGGTTATTGGCCGGAGAGGTGTCTCGGTCATGTCTGCATGGTTCCCGAACCCGTAGGGTCTACACACTTAAGGTTCGGTGACGCTAGAGTTGTTATGGGAAATAGTTGTTGGAAATATGCCCTAGAGGCAATAATAAATGGTTATTATTATATTTCTTTGTTCATGGTAATTGTCTATTGTTCATGCTATAATTGTGTTATCCGGAAATCGTAATGCATGTGTGAATACATAGACCACAACGTGTCCCTAGTAAGCCTCTAGTTGACTAGCTCGTTGATCAACAGATAGTCATGGTTTCCTGACTATGGACATTGGATATCATTGATAACGGGATCACATCATTAGGAGAATGATGTGATGGACAAGACCCAATCCTAAGCATAGCTCAAAGATCGTGTAGTTCGTTTGCTAGAGCTTTTCCAATGTCAAGTATCTTCTCCTTAGACCATGAGATCGTGCAACTCCCGGATACCGTAGGAGTACTTTGGGTGTGCCAAACGTCACAACGTAACTGGGTGACTATAAAGGTACACTACGGGTATCTCCGAAAGTGTCTGTTGGGTTGGCACGGATCGAGACTGGGATTTGTCACTCCGTATGACGGAGAGGTATCTCTGGGCCCACTCGGTAATGCATCATCATAATGAGCTCAATGTGACTAAGGCGTTAGTCACGGGATCATGCATTGCGGTACGAGTAAAGAGACTTGCCGGTAACGAGATTGAACAAGGTATTGGGATACCGACGATCGAATCTCGGGCAAGTAACATACCGATTGACAAAGGGAATTGTATACGGGATTGATTGAATCCTCGACATCGTGGTTCATCCAATGAGATCATCGTGGAACATGTGGGAGCCAACATGGGTATCCAGATCCCGCTGTTGGTTATTGACCGGAGAGGCGTCTCGGTCATGTCTGCATGTCTCCCGAACCCGTAGGGTCTACACACTTAAGGTTCGGTGACGCTAGGGTTGTAGAGATATGAGTATGCGGAAACCCAAAAGTTGTTCGGAGTCCCGGATGAGATCCCGGACGTCACGAGGAGTTCCGGAATGGTCTGGAGGTGAAGAATTATATATAGGAAGTCAAGTTTCGGCCATCGGGAAAGTTTCGGGGGTCACCGGTATTGTACCGGGACCACCGGAAGGGTCCCGGGGGTCCACCGGGTGGGGCCACCTATCCCGGAGGGCCCCATGGGCTGAAGTGGGAAGGGAACCAGCCCTTAGTGGGCTGGGGCACCCCCATGGGCCTTCCCCCTGCGCCTAGGGTTGGAAACCCTAGGGTGGGGGGCGCCCCACTTGCCTTGGGGGGCAAGTCTCCCCCCTGGCCGCCGCCCCCATGCAGATGGGTTCCTGGCCGGCGCCCCCCTCCCAGGGGGCCTATATAAAGGGGTGAGGGAGGGCAGCAGTACTACAGCCTTTGGCGCCTTCCTCCTCCCCTGCAACACCTCTCCCTCTCGCATAAGCTCGGCGAAGCCTTGCCGAGATCCCGCTACATCCACCACCACGCCGTCGTGCTGCTGGATCTCCATCAACCTCTCCTTCCCCCTTGCTGGATCAAGAAGGAGGAGACGTCGCTGCTCCGTACGTGTGTTGAACACGGAGGTGCCGTCCGTTCGGCACTCAGTCATCGGTGATTTGGATCACGGCGAGTACGACTCCATCAACCTCGTTCATTGGAACGCTTCCGCTCACGATCTACAAGGGTATGTAGATGCACTCCTTTCCCCTCGTTGCTAGTATACTCCATAGATGATCTTGGTGATGCGTAGGAAAATTTTACAATTCTGCTACGATCCCCAACAGTGGCATCATGAGCCAGGCCTATGCGTAGTTACTATGCACGAGTAGAACACAAAGCAGTTGTGGGCGTAGATGTTGCCAATTCTTCTTGCCGCTACTAGTCTTATCTTGTTTCGGCGGTATTGTGGGACGAAGCGGCCCGGACCGACCTTACACGTACGGTTACGTGAGATAGGTTCCACCGACTGACATGCACTAGTTGCATAAGGTGGCTAGCGGGTGTCTGTCTCTCCCACTTTAGTCGGAACGGATTCGATGAAAAGGGTCCTTATGAAGGGTAAATAGAAATTGGCACATCACGTTGTGGTTTTACGTAGGTAAGAAACGTTCTTGCTAGAAACCTATCCAAGCCACGTAAAAACTTGCAACAACAATTAGAGGACGTCTAACTTGTTTTTGCAGCATGTGAGATGTGATGTGATATGGCCAGAAGATGTGATGAATGATATATGTGATGTATGAGATTGATCATATTCTTGTAATAGGAATCACGACTTGCATGTCGATGAGTATGACAACCGGCAGGAGCCATAGGAGTTGTCTTTATTATTTTGTATGACCTGCATGTCATTGAATAACGCCATGTAAATTACTTTACTTTATTGCTAAACGCGTTAGCCATAGAAGTAGAAGTAATCATTGGCGTGACAACTTCATGAAGACACGATGATGGAGATCATGGTGTCATGCCGGTGACGAAGATGATCATGGTGCCCCGAAGATGGAGATCAAAGGAGCAAAATGATATTGGCCATATCATGTCACTATTTGATTGCATGTGATGTTTATCATGTTTTTGCATCTTATTTGCTTAGAACGACGGTAGTAAGTAAGATGATCCCTTATTATAATTTCAAGAAAGTGTTCCCCCTAACTGTGCACCGTTGCGAAGGTTCGTTGTTTCGAAGCACCACGTGATGATCGGGTGTGATAGATTCTAACGTTCGCATACAACGGGTGTTGACGAGCCTAGCATGTACAGACATGGCCTCGGAACACACGCAATACACTTAGGTTGACTTGACAAGCCTAGCATGTACAGACATGGCCTCGGAACACGGAGGACCGAAAGGTCGAGCATGAGTCGTATAGAAGATACGATCAACATGGAGATGTTCACCGATCTTGACTAGTCCGTCTCACGTGATGATCGGACACAACCTAGTTAACTCGGATCATGTTTCACTTAGATGACTAGAGGGATGTCTATCTGAGTGGGAGTTCATTGAGTAATTTGATTATATGAACTTAATTATCATGAACTTAGTCTAAAATCTTTACAATATGTCTTGTAGATCAAATGGCCCACGTTGTCCTCAACTTCAACGCGTTCCTAGAGAAAACCAAGCTGAAAGATGATGGCAGCAACTATACGGACTGGGTTCGGAACCTGAGGATCATCCTCATAGCAGCCAAGAAAGATTATGTCCTAGAAGCACCGCTAGGTGAAGCACCAATCCCAGAGAATCAAGACGTTATGAACGCTTGGCAATCACGTGCTGATGATTACTCCCTCGTTCAGTGCGGCATGCTTTACAGCTTAGAACCGGGGCTCCAAAAGCGTTTTGAGAAGCATGGAGCATATGAGATGTTCGAAGAGCTGAAAATGGTTTTCCAAGCTCATGCCCGGGTCGAGAGATATGAAGTCTCCGACAAGTTCTTCAGCTGTAAAATGGAGGAGAATAGTTCTGTTAGTGAGCACATACTCAGAATGTCTGGGTTACACAACCGCTTGTCTCAGCTGGGAGTTAATCTCCCGGATGACGCGGTCATTGACAGAATCCTTCAGTCGCTTCCACCAAGCTACAAGAGCTTTGTGATGAACTTCAATATGCAGGGGATGGAAAAGACCATTCCTGAGGTATATTCGATGCTGAAATCAGCGGAGGTGGAGATCAGAAAAGAACATCAAGTGTTGATGGTGAATAAAACCACTAAGTTCAAGAAGGGCAAGGGTAAGAAGAACTTCAAGAAGGACGGCAAGGGAGTTGCCGCGCCCGGTAAGCCAGTTGCCGGGAAGAAGTCAAAGAATGGACCCAAGCCTAAGACTGAGTGCTTTTATTCCAAGGGAAGTGGTCACTGGAAGCGGAACTGCCCCAAATACTTAGCGGACAAGAAGGCCAGCAACACAAAAGGTATATGTGATATACAAGTAATTGATGTGTACCTTACCAGTACTCGTAGTAGCTCCTGGGTATTTGATACCGGTGCGGTTGCTCATATTTGTAACTCAAAACAGGAACTGCGGAATAAACGGAGACTGGCAAAGGACGAGGTGACGATGCGCGTCGGGAATGGTTCCAAGGTCGATGTGATCGCCGTCGGCACGCTACCTCTGCATCTACCTACGGGATTAGTTTTAAACCTCAATAATTGTTATTTAGTGCCAGCTTTGAGCATGAACATTGTATCTGGATCTCGTTTAATTCGAGATGGCTACTCATTTAAATCCGAGAATAATGGTTGTTCTATTTATTTGAGAGATATGTTTTATGGTCATGCCCCGCTGGTCAATGGTTTATTCTTGATGAATCTCGAACGTGATGTTACACATATTCATAGTGTGAATACCAAAAGATGTAAAGTTGATAACGATAGTCCCACATACTTGTGGCACTGCCGCCTTGGTCACATTGGTGTCAAGCGCATGAAGAAGCTCCATGCAGATGGACTTTTGGAGTCTCTTGATTACGAATCATTTGACACGTGCGAACCATGCATCATGGGTAAGATGACCAAGACTCCGTTCTCCGGAACAATGGAGCGAGCAACCAACTTATTGGAAATCATACATACCGATGTGTGCGGTCCAATGAGTGTTGAGGCTCGCGGAGGATATCGTTATGTTCTCACTCTCACTGATGACTTAAGTAGATATGGGTATGTCTACCTAATGAAACACAAGTCTGAAACCTTTGAAAAGTTCAAGGAATTTCAGAGTGAGGTTGAGAATCAACGTGACAGAAAAATAAAATTCTTACGATCAGATCGTGGTGGAGAATATTTAAGTCACAAGTTTGGTGCACACTTGAGGAAATGTGGAATCGTTTCACAACTCACGCCGCCTGGAACACCTCAGCGAAACGGTGTGTCCGAACGTCGTAATCGCACTCTATTGGATATGGTGCGATCTATGATGTCTCTTACCGATTTACCGCTCTCATTTTGGGGCTATGCTTTAGAGACTGCCGCATTCACTTTAAATAGGGCTCCGTCGAAATTCATTGAGACGACACCGTATGAATTATGGTTTGGGAAGAAACCTAAGTTGTCGTTTCTAAAAGTTTGGGGATGCGATGCTTATGTCAAGAAACTTCAACCTGAAAAGCTCGAACCCAAGTCGGAGAAATGCGTCTTCATAGGATACCCTAAGGAGACTATTGGGTATACCTTCTACCTCGGATCCGAAGGCAAGATCTTCGTTGCCAAGAACGGGTCCTTTCTGGAGAAAGAGTTTCTCTCGAAGGAAGTAAGTGGGAGGAAAGTGGAACTTGATGAGGTGATAGTCACCCCTTCCGTACCGGAAAGTAGCACAACGCGGGAAGATGTTCCTGTGGTGCCTACACCGACTGGGGAGGAAGTTAATGATGATGATCATGAAGCTTCGGATCAAGTTACTACTGAACTTCGTAGGTCCACAAGGACACGTTCCGCACCAGAGTGGTACGACAACCCTGTCCTGGAAATCATGTTGTTAGACAACGGTGAACCTTCGAACTATGAAGAAGCGATGGCAGGCCCGGATTCCGACAAATGGCTAGAAGCCATGAAATCCGAGATAGGATCCATGTATGAAAACGAAGTATGGACTTTGACTGACTTGCCCGATGATCGGCGAGCCATAGAAAACAAATGGATCTTTAAGAAGAAGACATACGCGGATGGTAATGTGATCATCTATAAGGGTCGACTTGTCGCTAAGGGTTATCGACAAGTTCAAGGGGTTGACTACGATGAGACTTTCTCACCCGTAGCGAAGCTGAAGTCCGTCCGAATCATGTTAGCAATTGCCGCATACTATGATTATGAGATATGGCAGATGGATGTCAAAACGGCATTCCTTAATGGCTTTCTTAAGGAAGAATTGTATATGATGCAGTCGGAAGGTTTTGTCGATCCTAAGAATGCTAACAAAGTATGCAAGCTCCAGCGCTCAATCTATGGGCTGGTGCAAGCATCTCGGAGTTGGAACATTCGCTTTGATGAGATGATCAAAGTGTTTGGGTTTACACAGACTTATGGAGAAGCCTGTGTTTACAAGAAAGTGAGTGGGAGCTCTGTAGCATTTCTCATATTATATGTGGATGACATACTATTGATGGGAAATGATATAGAATTCTTGGAAAGTATAAAGGCCTATTTGAATAAGTGTTTTTCAATGAAGGACCTTGGAGAAGCTGCTTATATATTAGGCATCAAGATCTATAGAGATAGATTAAGACGCCTCATTGGTCTTTCACAGAGTACGTACCTTGACAAGATATTGAAGAAGTTCAATATGGATCAGTCCAAGAAGGGGTTCTTGCCTGTATTGCAAGGTGTGCAATTGAGCACGGCTCAATGCCCGACCACGGCAGAAGATAGAGAAAAGATGAGTGTCATCCCCTATGCCTCGGCCATAGGGTCTATTATGTATGCCATGCTGTGTACCAGACCTGATGTAAACCTTGCCGTAAGTTTGGTAGGAAGGTACCAAAGTAATCCCGGCATGGAACACTGGACAGCGGTCAAGAATATCCTGAAGTACCTGAAGAGGACTAAGGATATGTTTCTCGTTTATGGAGGTGACGAAGAGCTCGTCGTAAAGGGTTACGTCGACGCTAGCTTCGACACAGATCTGGATGACTCGAAGTCACAAACCGGATACGTGTATATTTTGAATAGAGGAGCAGTAAGCTGGTGCAGTTGCAAGCAAAGCGTCGTGGCGGGATCTACATGTGAAGCGGAGTACATGGCAGCCTCAGAGGCAGCACAGGAAGCAGTCTGGATGAAGGAGTTCATTACCGACCTAGGGGTGATTCCCAATGCGTCGGGCCCAATGACTCTCTTCTGTGACAACACTGGAGCTATTGCCCTTGCGAAGGAGCCCAGGTTTCACAGGAAGACCAGGCATATCAAGCGTCGCTTCAACTCCATTCGTGAAAGTGTTCAAAATGGAGACATAGATATTTGTAAAGTACACACGGACCTGAATGTAGCAGATCCGTTGACTAAACCTCTCCCTAGAGCAAAACATGATCAACACCAGGACGCAATGGGTGTTCGATTCATCACAATGTAACTAGATTATTGACTCTAGTGCAAGTGGGAGACTGTTGGAAATATGCCCTAGAGGCAATAATAAATGGTTATTATTATATTTCTTTGTTCATGGTAATTGTCTATTGTTCATGCTATAATTGTATTATCCGGAAATCGTAATACATGTGTGAATACATAGACCACAACGTGTCCCTAGTAAGCCTCTAGTTGACTAGCTCGTTGATCAACAGATAGTCATGGTTTCCTGACTATGGACATTGGATGTCATTGATAACGGGATCACATCATTAGGAGAATGATGTGATGGACAAGACCCAATCCTAAGCATAGCTCAAAGATCGTGTAGTTCGTTTGCTAGAGCTTTTCCAATGTCAAGTATCTTCTCCTTAGACCATGAGATCGTGCAACTCCCGGATACCGTAGGAGTACTTTGGGTGTGCCAAACGTCACAACGTAACTGGGTGACTATAAAGGTACACTACGGGTATCTCCGAAAGTGTCTGTTGGGTTGGCACAGATCGAGACTGGGATTTGTCACTCCGTATGACGGAGAGGTATCTCTGGGCCCACTCGGTAATGCATCATCATAATGAGCTCAATGTGACTAAGGCGTTAGTCACGGGATCATGCATTGCGGTACGAGTAAAGAGACTTGCCGGTAACGAGATTGAACAAGGTATTGGGATACCGACGATCGAATCTCGGGCAAGTAACATACCGATTGACAAAGGGAATTGTATACGGGATTGATTGAATCCTCGACATCGTGGTTCATCCGATGAGATCATCGTGGAACATGTGGGAGCCAACATGGATATCCAGATCCCGCTGTTGGTTATTGACCGGAGAGGCGTCTCGGTCATGTCTGCATGTCTCCCGAACCCGTAGGGTCTACACACTTAAGGTTCGGTGACGCTAGGGTTGTAGAGATATGAGTATGCGGAAACCCGAAAGTTGTTCGGAGTCCCGGATGAGATCCCGGACGTCACGAGGAGTTCCGGAATGGTCCGGAGGTGAAGAATTATATATAGGAAGTCAAGTTTCGGCCATCGGGAAAGTTTCGGGGGTCACCGATATTGTACCGGGACCACCGGAAGGGTCCCGGGGGTCCACCGGGTGGGGCCACCTATCCCGGAGGGCCCCATGGGCTGAAGTGGGAAGGGAACCAGCCCTTAGTGGGCTGGGGCGCCCCCCATGGGCCTTCCCCCTGCGCCTAGGGTTTGAAACCCTAGGGTGGGGGGCGCCCCACTTGCCTTGGGGGGCAAGTCTCCCCCCTGGCCGCCGCCCCCATGCAGATGGGTTCCTGGCCGGCGCCCCCCTCCCAGGGGGCCTATATAAAGGGGGGGAGGGAGGGCAGCAGTACTACAGCCTTTGGCGCCTCCCTCCTCCCCTGCAACACCTCTCCCTCTCGCAGAAGCTCGGCGAAGCCTTGCCGAGATCCCGCTACATCCACCACCACGCCGTCGTGCTGCTGGATCTCCATCAACCTCTCCTTCCCCCTTGCTGGATAAAGAAGGAGGAGACGTCGCTGCTCCGTACGTGTGTTGAACGCGGAGGTGCCGTCCGTTCGGCACTCGGTCATCGGTGATTTGGATCACGGCGAGTACGACTCCATCAACCTCGTTCATTGGAACGCTTCCGCTCGCGATCTACAAGGGTATGTAGATGCACTCCTTTCCCCTCGTTGCTAGTATACTCCATAGATGATCTTGGTGATGCGTAGGAAAATTTTAAAATTCTGCTACGATCCCCAACAATAGTATGTGGTTACCGAAGGTTGTTAGGAGTCCCGGATGAGATCCCGGACATCACGAGGAGTTCCGGAATGGTCCGGCGGTGAATATCGATATATTGGACAAAGGGTATTGGAGTCCGGAAGTGTTCCGGGGGTACCAGGCTATGGCCAGCATGACTGAAAGGTGTTTCGGGAGCCCCGGCAAGTGTTGGAGGGCCTCATGGGCCAAAGGGGAAGGGGTAAACCAGCCCACTAAGGGGTGGTGCGCCCCCCACACCCTTTCCCACGTTACTTGGGGAGGTGGGGCGCCTCCACCTGGCTTGGGAGGCAAGCCTCCACCTGCTTGGCTTGGGGGGCAAGTCTCCCTAGGATTTTCCCTAGGGAGATCCAATCTGCTTGGCCGCCTCCCCCTAGGGGAAACCCTAGGGCGCCTCCCCCTCTCCCCTTGCCCCTATATATAGTGGAGGGGTGGGAGGGCAGCCACACCTCTTGCCTGGCGCAGCCCTCTCCTCCTCCAACTCCTCCTCCTCCTCTGTAGTGCTTAGCGAAGCTCTGCCGGAGAACCACGAGCTCCATTGCCACCACGCCATCGTGCTGCTGGAGTTCTCCCTCAACTTCTCCTCTCCCCTTGCTGGATCAAGAAGGAGGAGACATCCCCGGGCTGTACGTGTGTTGAACGCGGAGGCGCCGTCCGTTCGGCGCTAGATCGGATCTTCCGCGATTTGAATCGCCGCGAGTACGACTCCATCAACTGCGTTCTTGTAACGCTTCCGCTTAGCGATCTTCAAGGGTATGAAGATGCACTCCCTCTCTCTCATTGCTAGCATCTCCTAGATTGATCTTGGTGACACGTAGGAAAATTTTGAATTATTGCTACGTTCCCCAACAGTGGCATCATGAGCTAGGTCTATGCGTAGATTCTATGCACGAGTAGAACACAAAGTAGTTGTGGGCGATGATTTGTTCAATTTACTTGCCGTTACTAGTCTTATCTTGATTCGGCGGCATTGTGGGATGAAGCGGCCCGGACCGACCTTACACGTACTCTTACGTGAGACAGGTTCCACGGACTGACATGCACTTGATGCATAAGATGGCTAGCGGGTGTCTGTCTCTCCCACTTTAGTCGGATCGGATTCGATGAAGAGGGTCCTTATGAAGGGTAAATAGAAATTGGCATATCACCGTTGTGGCCTTTGCGTAGGTAAGAAACGTTCTTGCTAGAAACCCATAGCAGCTGCGTAAAACATGCAACAACAATTAGAGGACGTCTAACTTGTTTTTGCAGGGTATGCTATGTGATGTGATATGGCCAAAAGGATGTGATGAATTATATATATGTGATGTATGAGATTGATCATGTTCTTGTAATAGGAATCACGACTTGCATGTCGATGATTATGACAACTGGCAGGAGCCATAGGAGTTGTCTTAATTTATTGTATGACCTGCGTGTCAATGAAAAACGCCATGTAATTACTTTACTTTATTGCTAATCGTTAGCCATAGTAGTAGAAGTAATAGTTGGCGAGACAACTTCATGAAGACATGATGATGGAGATCATGGTGTCATGCCGGTGACGAAGGTGATCATGCCGCGCCTCGAAGATGGAGATCAAAAGGCGCAAGATGATATTGGCCATATCATGTCACTTTATGATTTGCATGTGATGTTTGTCATGTTTACATCTTATTTGCTTAGAACGACGGTAGCATAAATAAGATGATCCCTCACTAAAATTTCAAGAGATGTGTTCCCCCTAACTGTGCACCGTTGCGAAGGTTCGTTGTTTCGAAGCACCATGTGATGATCGGGTGTGATAGATTCTAACGTTCGCATACAACGGATGTAAGCCAGATTTACACATGCGAGACACTTAGGTGGACTTGACGAGCCTAGCATGTACAGATATGGCCTTGGAACACAAGAGACCGAAAGGTCGAACATGAGTCGTATAGTAGATATGATCAACATGAAGATGTTCACCGATGATGACTAGTCCGTCTCACGTGATGATCGGACATGGCCTAGTTGACTCGGATCATGTATCACTTAGATGACTAGAGGGATGTCTATCTGAGTGGGAGTTCATTAAATAATTAGATGAACTTAATTATCATGAATATAGTCAAAATGTCTTTGCAAATTATGTCGTAGCTTACACTTTAGTTCTACTATTTAAGATATGTTCCTAGAGAAAATTTAGTTGAAAGTTGATAGTAGAAATTATGCGGACTGGGTCCGTAAACTGAGGATTATCCTCATTGCTGCGCAGAAGGCTTATGTCCTTAATGCACCGCTCAGTGTGTGAACCTCGAGCATCGTCTGTGGATGTTGTGAACATCTGACATACACGTTTTGATGACTACGTGATAGTTCAGTGCGTAATGCTAACGGTTTGGAATTGAGGCGCCAAAAACGTTTTTGAAACGTCGCAGAACATATGAGATGTTCCAAAGACTGAAATTGGGATTTCAGACTAGTGCCCACGTCAAGAGGTATGAGACCTCTGACAAGTTTCTTAAGCCTGCAAACTAAGGGAGAAAAGCTCAATCGTTGAGCATGTGCTCAGATTGTCTGAGTACTACAATCGCTTGAATCGAGTGGGAGTTAATCTTCCAGATGAGATAGTGATGGTTCTCCATAGTCACTGCCACCAAGCTATTAGAGCTTCGTGATGAACTATAACATATCAGGGATAGACATGATGATCCTTGAGCAATTCGCGATGTTTGACACCGCGAAAGTAGAAATCAAGTAGGAGCATCAATTGTTGACGGTTAGTAAAACCACTAGTTTCAAGAAGGGCAAGGGAAAGAAGGGATACTTCATGAAACGGCAAATCAATTGCTGCTCTAGTGAAGAAACCCAAGGTTGAACCCAAACCCGAGACTAAGTGCTTCTGTAATGAGGGGAACGGTCACTGAAGCAGAACTACCCTAGATACTTGGTAGATGAGAAGGCTGGTAAGGTCGACAGAAGTATATTGGATATACATTATATTAATGTGTACTTTACTAGTACTCCTAGTAGCACCAGGGTATTAGATACCGGTTCGGTTGCTAAGTGTTGGTAACTTGAAATAAAAAAGCTACGGAATAAATGGAGACTAACTAAAGGTGAGATGACGATATGTGTTGGAAGTGTTTCCAAGGTTGATGTGATCAAGCATCGCATGCTCCCTCTACCATCGAGATTGGTGTTAAACCTAAATAATTGTTATTTGGTGTTTGCATTGAGCATAGACATGATTGGATTATGTTTATCACAATATGGTTATTCATTTAAGGAGAATAATGGTTACTCTGTTTCTTTGAATAATACCTTCAATGGTCTTGCACCTAAAATGAATGGTTTATTGAATCTCGATCGTAGTGATACACATGTTCATGCCAAAAGATATAAGATAGTAATGATAGTACCACATACTTGTGGCACTGCCACTTGAGTCATATTGGTATAAAACGCATGAAGAAGCTCCATGTTGATGGATCTTTGGACTCACTCGTTTTTGAAAAGATTGAGACATGCGAACCATGTCTATTAGTATATATGCATGAAGAAAGTCCATACAGATGGATCGTTTGGACTCACTTGATTTTGAATCACTTGAGACATGCAAATCATACCACATGGGCAAGATGACTGAAAGGCCTCGTTTTTAGTAAGATGGAACAAGAGAGCAACTTGTTGGAAGTAATACATTTGATGTGTGCAGTCCAATGAGTGTTGAGGCACGCAGTGGATATCGTTATGTTCTTACTTCACAGATGATTTGAGTAGATGCTAAGAATATTTACTTGATGAAACACAAGTCTGAATTATTGAAAGGTTCAAGTAATTTCAGAGTGAAGTTGAAGATCGTCGTGACAAGAGGATAAAATGTCTGTGATATGATCATAGAGATGAATATCTGAGTTACGAGTTTGGCACACAATTAAGACATTGTGGAAATTGTTTCACAACTAATATCGCCTGGAACACCATAGTGTGATGGTGTGTCCGAACATCATAACTGCACCCTATTGGATATGGTGCATACCATGATGTCTCTTATCAAATTACCACTATCGTTTATGGGCTAGGCATTAGAGACAACCACATTCACTTTAAATAGGGCACCACGCAATTCCGTTGAGACGACACCATATGAACTATGGTTTAGAGAAACCTAAGCTGTCATTTCTTAAAAGTTTGGGGCTGCGACGCTTATGTGGAAAAGTTTCAGGCTGATAAGCTCGAACCCAAAGCGGATAAGTGCATCTTCATAGAATACCCAAAACAGTTGGGTATACCTCCTATTTCAGATCCGGAAGCAAAGTGATTGTTTCTAGAAACGGGTCCTTTCTCGAGGAAAAGTTTCTCTCGAAAGAATTGAGTGGGAGGATGGTGGAGACTTGATGAGGTTATTGAACTGTCACTTCAACTAGTGTGTAGCAGGGCACAGGAAGTTGTTCCTGTGGCACCTACACCAACTGAAGTGGAAGCTTGTGATAGTGATCATGAAACTTCGGATCAAGTCACTACCAAACCTCGTAGGACGACAAGGATGCGTACTACTTCAGAGTGGTACGTAATCCTGTCTTGGAAGTCATGTTGCTAGACAACAATGAACCTACGAGCCATGGAGAAACGATGGTGGGCCCAGATTCCGACGAATGGCTCGAGGCCATAAAATCCGAGAGAGGATCCATGTATAAAACCAAAGTATAGACTTTGGAAGAACTACTTGATGGTCGTAAGGCTGTTGGGTGTAGATGGATTTTAAAAGGAAGACGGACAATGATTGTAAGTGTCACCATTAAGAAAGCTTGACTTGTCGTTAAGATGTTTTCCGACAAGTTCAAGGAGTTGACTACGATGAGATTTTCTCACTCGTAGCGATGCTAAGAGTCTGTTGATATTAGCAGTTACTA
This sequence comes from Triticum aestivum, assembly GCF_018294505.1. Lineage (NCBI taxonomy): Eukaryota > Viridiplantae > Streptophyta > Magnoliopsida > Poales > Poaceae > Triticum > Triticum aestivum. The sequence goes on from NC_057802.1 coordinate 372,456,634, forward strand.
CATTATTTATGAAATCTTGCAGATAGGATGTCAAAACATTGTTTCCTCGACGATTTTCTTGAGGAAAGGTTGTATGTGATACAACCAGAAGGTTTTGTCAATCCTGAAAGATGCTAACAAGTATGCAAAGCTCCAGCAATCCTTCTAAGGATTGGAGTAAGCATCTCGGAGTTGGAATGTACGCTTTGATGAGATGATCAAAGATTTTGGGTTTATACAAAGTTTATGAGAAACTTGTATTTCCAAAGAAGTGAGTGGGAGCACTATAGAATTTCTGATGAGTATATGTTGTTGACATATTGTTGATCAGAAATGATGTAGAATTTCTGGAAAACATACAGGGTTATTTGAAAAGTGTTTTTCAATGGAAAACCTGGATTAAGCTACTTGAACATTGAGCATCAAGATCTATAAGGATAGATCGAAAACGCTTAATAGTACTTTCAAATGAATGCATACCGTGACAGGATTTTGAAGGAGTTCAAAATAGATCAGCAAAGAAGGAGTTCTTGGCTGTGTTACAAGGTGTGAGTATTGAGTAAGACTCAAGACCTGACCACGGCAGAAGAGAGAAAGGATGAAGGTCGTCCCCTATGCTTTAGATGTAGGCTCTACAGTATGCTATGCTGTGTACCGCACCTGAAGTGTGCCTTGCCACGAGTTAGTCAAGGGGTACAATAGTGATCCAGGAATGGATCACATGACAGCGGTCGAACTTATCCTTAGTAACTAGTGGACTAAGGAATTTTCTCAATTATGGAGGTGGTAAAAGAGTTCGTCGTAAAGGGTTACGTCGATACAAACTTTGACACTAATCCGGATGACTCTGAGTAGTAAACCGGATTCGTATAGTAGAGAAGTTATTTGGAATAGCTCTAAGTAGTGCGTGGTAGCTGCATCTACAAGATGACATAGAGATTTGTAAAGTACACACGGATCTGAAAGGTTCAGACCCGTTGACTAATAACCTCTCTCACAAGCGAGATATGAACAAACCCCATGGGTGTTGGATTCATTACAATCACATAGTGATGTGAACTAGATTATTGACTCTAGTGCAAGTGGGAGACTGTTGGAAATATGCCCTAGAGGCAATAATAAAATGGTTATTATTGTATTTCCTTGTTCATGATAATTGTCTATTGCTCACGCTATAATTGTATTAACTGGAAACCGTAATACATGTGTGAATACATAGACCACAACATGTCCCTAGTAAGCCTCTAGTTGACTAGCTCGTTGATCAATAGATGGTTATGGTTTCCTGACCATGGACATTGGATGTCATTGATAACGGGATCACATCATTAGGAGAATGATGTGATGGACAAGACCCAATCCTAAGCATAGCACAAGATCGTGTAGTTCGTTTGCTAAGAGCTTTTCTAATGTCAAGTATCGTTTCCTTAGACCATGAGATTGTGCAACTCCCGGATACCATAGGAATGCTTTGGGTGTACCAAACGTCACAACGTAACTGGGTGGCTATAAAGGTGCACTACAGGTATCTCCGAAAGTGTCTGTTGGGTTGGCACGAATCGAGACTGGGATTTGTCACTCCGTATGACGGAGAGGTATCTCTGGGCCCACTCGGTAATGCATCATCATAATGAGCTCAATGTGACTAATGAGTTAGCCACGGGATCATGCGTTACGGAACGAGTAAAGTGACTTGCCGGTAACGAGATTGAATGAGGTATTGGGATACCGACAATCGAATCTCGGGCAAGTAACATACCGATTGACAAAGGGAATTGTATACAGGATTGATTGAATCCCCGACATCGTGGTTCATCCGATGAGATCATCGTGGAATATGTGGGAGCCAATATGGGTATCCAGATCCCGCTATTGGTTATTGGCCGGAGAGGTGTCTCGGTCATGTCTGCATGGTTCCCGAACCCGTAGGGTCTACACACTTAAGGTTCGGTGACGCTAGAGTTGTTATGGGAAATAGTATGTGGTTACCGAAGGTTGTTCGGAGTCCCGGATTAGATCCCGTACATCACGAGGAGTTCCGGAATGGTCCGGCGGTGAAGATCGATATATTGGACGAAGGGTATTGGAGTCCGGAAGTGTTTCGGGGGTACCAGGCTATGGCCAGCATGACTGAAAGGTGTTTCGGGAGCCCTGGCAAGTGTTGGAGGGCCTCATGGGCCAAAGGGGAAGGGGCAAAACAGCCCACTAAGGGGTGGTGCGCCCCCCACACCCTTTCCCACGTTACTTGGGGAGGTGGGGCGCCTCCACCTGGCTTGGGAGGCAAGCCTCCACCTGCTTGGCTTGGGGGGCAAGTCTCCCTAGGATTTTCCCTAGGGAGATCCAATCTGCTTGGCCGCCTCCCCCTAGGGGAAACCCTAGGGCACCTCCCCCTCTCCCCTTGCCCCTATATATAATGGAGGGGTGGGAGGGCAGCCGCACCTCTTGCCTGGCGCAGCCCTCTCCTCCTCCAACTCCTCCTCCTCCGTAGTGCTTAGCGAAGCTCTACCGGAGAACCACAAGCTCCATTGCCACCACGCCGTCGTGCTGCTGGAGTTCTCCCTCAACTTGTCCTCTCCCCTTGCTGGATCAAGAAGGAGGAGACATCCCCGGGCTGTACGTGTGTTGAACGCGGAGGCACCGTCCGTTCGGCGCTAGATCGGATCTTCCGCGATTTGAATCGCCGCGAGTACGACTCCATCAACCGCGTTCTTGTAACGCTTCCGCTTAGCGATCTTCAAGGGTATGAAGATGCACTCCCTCTCTCTCGTTGCTAGCATCTCCTAGATTGATCTTGGTGACACGTAGGAAAATTTTGAATTATTGCTACGTTCCCCAACACTACCTTGTTTAAGGAGGTTGCCAGGACTAACACCAGCCGCGTTTGCAATGCTCAGGATTACAGAGGGCGATTGGTCCATTACCCCTTCGCATTTAGGATGTAGACCGACATGCTGGCCTCTGTGTTGATCCTAGGTGGGGCTACGACGTGTTGATCTTCAGAGGCCGGGCATGACCCAGGAAAAAGTGTCTGGCTAGAGCTGATTGAGCGTGGGGGGTAATGTGGTGCACCCCTGCAGGGAAGTTAATCTATTTGAATAGTCGTGTCCACGTTAACAGGAGGACTTGGAGTTGCATCCCGATCTATACAACTATAACTTGATATTGAGATGTGAAATGGATATGATAGCCCCGGGATTGCTTTCTCGCAAGGAGCTGAGGAAGGATCTCTGGGCATTAATGCTACCACATGCTTGCTTAAAAATGCTATTCTATACTCTTCTAAATGCTGCAAGATGCTTGCAGATGCTAGTCTTTGATAGGTTAGGCGTTCCCCTTCTCTTCTTGCATGTTGTAGTTCAGTCCACGGCTACAGCCCATTCATTTGATACCGATGCATACTTATAATAGATCAGATGTCAGTCTTGCGAGTACTTTGGATGAGTACTCACGGTTGCTTTGCTACTTCTTTTCCCCTATACCCATTTGCTGTGATCAGATGGCGGATCACAGGAGCCATATGCCACCACCGACGTCTACCACTACCCCCGACGGAGCCTACTACTACGTGGAGGCCGCTGATGACCAGGGGTAGTTAGGAGGCTCCCAGGCAGGAGGCCTTGCCTTTTTGATCATGTTGCTTTTGTGCTAGCCTTCTTAAGGAAAACTTATTTAACTTATGTTTGTACTCAGATATTGTTGCTTTCGTTGACTCGTTTGTATTTGAGTCCTCGAGGCCCCTGTATTGTAATATAAAGCTTGTATGACTTTCATTTGTCTTTAGAGTTGTTGAAAAGGATCGAGATGGACCTAGAGGGGGGATGAATAGGTACAATTACAAATTTTAATTCTTACTTTGCAATTTTAGGCAATAATGCGGAATATGACGGCGAGCCTAACAATTGCAAATATGATACTAAAAGCTAAGCAAGGTAACCGGTACCACAAGTATATGAGAAAGCAAGCACAATACAAGATAAGTAAAGACTAAGAGACAAGTAACCACAAGTAGGGAGCTAGGGTTAGGAATAACCGCAACTCCGAGAGATGAGGATGTATGCCAATGTTCACTTCCTTGGAGGGAAGCTACGTCACCGTTTAGAGAGGTGGATGTTACCACGAAGGCACACCAACGCCACGAAGGCTCACTCTATTCTCTCTTTGAGATATCACCACGAAGGCGATTTTCTACCTCTTGAGCTTGCGTTGGTTTTTCCCTTGAAGAGGAAAGGATGATGCAGCAAAGTAGTATAAGTTTTTCCCTCAGTTTTGACAACCAAGGTATCAATCGAGTAGGAGACAACGCGCAAGCCACCGAATACTAGCACAAACAAACACCAACCTTGCACCCAACGCGATAAAGGGGTTGTCAATCCCTTCACGGTTATTTGCAACGTGAGATCTGATAGAGATGGATAAACGGTAAGTAATATTTTTTGGTAATTTTTGGTTTATAGAACGGAAAGTAAAAGGTTGCAAAAGAAAGTAAATAGGAAACTAGAATTGTAGATCGGAAACTTATATGATGGAAACTAGACCCGGGGGCCATAGGTTTCACTAGAGGCTTCTCTCAAGATAGGAATTATTACGGTGGGTGAACAAATTACTGCCGAGCAATTGATAGAAAAGCGCAAAGTTATGATGATATATAAGGCAATGATCATGAATATAGGCATCACGTCCGTGTCAAGTAGACCGAAACGATTCTGCATCTACTACTATTACTCCACACATCAACCGCTATCCAGCATGCATCTAGAGTATTAAGTTCATAAAGAACGGAGTAACGCCTTAAGCAAGAAGACATGATGTAGATGAATTAACTCAAGCAATATGATGAAACCCCCATCTTTTTATCCTTGATGGCAACAATACAATACGTGCCTTGATGCCCCTATTGTCACTGGGAAAGGACACCGCAAGATTGAACCCAAAGCTAAGAACTTCTCCCATTGCAAGAAAACCCAATATAGTAGGCCAAACCAAATCGATAGTTCGAAGAGACTTGCCAAGATATCAAATCATGCACATAAGAATTCAGAGGAGATTAAAATAATATTCATAGATAAGCTCATCATAAATCCACAATTCATCGGATCTCAGCAAACACACCGCAAAAAGAGTATTACATCAAATAGATCTCCAAGAACATCGAGGAGAACTTTGTATTGAGAATCAAAGAGAGAGAAGAAGCCATCTAGCTACTAGCTATGGACCCATAGGTCTGTGGTAAACAACTCACACTTCATCGGAGAGGCAATGGTGTTCATGTAGAAGCCCTCCGTGATCGAATCCCCCTCCGACAGAACACCGAAAAAGGCCCCAAGATGGGATCTCACGTGTACAGAAGGTTGCGGCAGTGGAAAACTGGTTTCGTGGATCCCCTGGAAGTTTTTGGGGTATATGTATATATATAGGAGGAAGATCTAGGTTAGGGGGTCACCAAGGGGCCCACAAGGTTGGGGGCGCGCCCTCCACCCTTGTGGCCACCTCGTGGCTCTTCTGACTTGCACTACAAGTCTCCTGGGTGTCTTCTGGTCCAAGAAAAATCATCGCGAAAGTTTTTATTCCGTTTGGACTCCGTTCGGTATTCCTTTTCTGTGAAACTCTAAAACAAGGAAAAACAGAATCTGGCACTGGGCTCTAGGTTAATAGGTTAGTCGAAAAAATCATATAAAACAGCATATTAGTGCATATAAAACATCCAAAACAGATAATATAATAGCATGGAACAATAAAAAATTATAGATACGTTGGAGACGTATCAAGCATCCCCAAGCTTAATTCTTGCTCGTCCTTGAGTAGGTAAATGATAAAAACATAATTTTTGATGTGGAATGCTACCTAACATATTTATCCATGTAATTCTCTTTATTGTGGCATGAATGTTCAGATCCGTAAGATTCAAAACAAAAGTTTAATATTGACATAAAAACAATAATACTTCAAGCATACTAACAAAATAATTATATCTTCTCAAAATAACATGGCCAAAGAAAGCTTATCCCTACAAAATCATATAGGCTGGCTATGCTCCATCTTCATCACACAAAATATTCAAATCATGCACAACCCCGATGACAAGTCAAGCAATTGTTTCATACTTTCACTACAAAAAAAGACACATTCATGACATTTCGGGCCGAACGAATTTTTTTGTCATGCTTATGAAACTTCTATGACGATAATTGTGACAAAACCCGGTATCATCATGAATGTGGTGGAGTCCTACTTCTATGACAAAAAATCATGACAAAAAATGGGCTTTTCGTCCTGGGCGGGCCGGAGACGCAGCTGCATGACATTCTTTGGGCCGTCCATGACGGAAAAAATCATGGTAGAAGCGAGGGCGAGGAAAATATCGGGGAGTTCCCGGTTACGGTGGGTGGTCGGGGGCTGAGTGATGCGCATTTCTCTCATACATACGCGCGTGTGTGCGAGGCGTTACGCTCTAACTGAACCCGAGCGAGGCGTTGGGCTCTAGCTGAACCCGAGCGATTGCACTAGCTACGTTACTGAACCCGAGCGATCGATCCCTTGCTGTTAACTGAACCCGAGTGATTCCTTCGCTACAGCTGCTAACTGAAGCCGATCGATGCCGCTGGATGAAAAGGACCCCGATCGATCGAGCCGGATGGGGGTGGATGAACAGGACCAAGTGGAGGGCTGGATGAACAGGACCCCGTGGAGGGCTGGATGAACAGGACCCCGTGGAGGGCTGGTTGAACAGTAGCCGGTGGAGGGCTGGATGAATAGTAGCCCGTGGAGGGGTGGTTGAACAGGACCCCGTGGAGAGGGCTGGTTGAACAGTAGCCGGTGGAGGAGCGCGCGATGGAGGCTGGATGAACAGGAGCCCGTGGATGAACAGTCGCAGGTGGAGGCTGGAGGAGGTCGACGGTGGATGAACAATAGCCCGTGGAGGCTGGAGGAGGTTGACGGTGGAGATGAACAGTATCCCGTGGAGTCCCGTTTTGCGGTACGCCACACCCCTCCGATGAACAGGACCCCCGTTTCGACCGTAGCGCTCCAACACAAGTCCGTTTCCTCCGTTTTGCGGTATGCCACACCCCTCCCGATCAACAGGACCCCGTTTCGACCAAGAGAAGTCTGTTTCCTCCGTTTTGCGGTACGCCAGGCCCCTCCCGATGAACATGATCCTGTTTCGACCGTGGTCGGTCGAACACAAGGCCGTTTCCTCCGTTCTGCGGTACACCAGGCCTCGTTTTCATCGGTTGTCCGTCCAAGCCGGTTGGCTCCCGATGAATACGACGACGCATTCCGTTCCGACCCAGCCGGTTGCCTCCCCATGAACACGACGATGGCGCAGCTTCTCCGTTCCAACCCAGCCATGTACACGAGCCCTTGCCATACGTATGCGTGAGTAGGCGTTCGAGACCCCGCCTGTATGTATGTACATGGCCGTATTTTCTTTCTTGCACCCTGGTTGTATGTACGTGTACATGCTATGTGCGCGCCTCTACTACGACATGTGCGTGCCTATACTACGACACGTGCCCTTCCTTACACGGACACGGTTCATCGCTGCAGCCTGCAGACAGACCGATCGTATGTACGTACACGTTCGCGACCAGAATGACAATGCTACGTACGCTTCGACCAGGTGGGTCCCCGACTGCCAGGCACTTCCTTGCGTGCAAAGATGTAGCTGGTGGGTCCTAGCAGTCAGGGGCCGAATCTTTTTTTTTGCCCGTAATATATACGCACTTCCTTGCGTGCGAAGATATAACTGGTGGGTCCTAGCAGTCAGGGGGGAAATGTTTTTTTCGTGAAATACGGTGGCCCGTCCGGTGGGTCCCTGCTGTCAGGTGGAGGAATCATTATTTTCTGCATAATAAGGAGGCACTTCCTTGCTGCGGCCTTGGACCCAGCTGTCAGCCTCTCCACGTATAGTACTCTTCTGATGGAAGTCGTTCCTTGACCACGTTGACCATGCCGCGCCAAGAGCACCAGGGCGGTGGACGACGGCGAGGCCTAGGAAGGGGACGACGCGGAGTCGGGGAAGACGCGGCAATGGAAGCCCACGCGGACAGGAGTACAAGGCCATGTGAGGCAGGAGCAGGCGGCACAACCGGCGCTGGTTTGGGTGGCTGGAGCAAGAACACCAGAGATTGAAGAAGCACTACGGCCGTTGGATGGACATCGTACGGTCACTAGAGCTAGAATCGTTCATATTGACTAAATTGACAAAGCCCTCCGTCCGTGTCAACTTTGTAGGCCCACAAGTCAGCCTCGCATATGGTGGGTCCCAGCTAGTAGGGAGAGTATTCATTTTTTGTGCGTAATAAGGAAGCACTTCCTTGCTGGTGGCTCTGAGCTGTCAGCGGCGGGAACATTTTTTCTTGAAATACGTTGGCCCGTACGGTGGGTCCCAGATGTTAGGTGGAGGAATCATTATTTTGCACGTAATGAGGCATTTCCTTGTGTGCGGCCATGGACCCAGCTGTCAGCCTCTCCACGTACAATCCACTTCCGATGGATGTCGTTCGTTGACCACGTTGACCACGCCGCGCCGAGAGCACCAGGGCGGTGGACGACGGTGAGGCCTACGAAGGGAATGACATGGAGCTCGGAAAGACACGGCAGTGGCTGCCCACGCATTGGGGAGTACGAGAGTTGACTGGTTCGGCTATCGTCGCCGGAAAATAACAGGTGGTGTGGGTGAGTAGAGGGATAGACAGGCCAGGGATGCGAGTATGTTGGGGCCGTGAGGCCTGCCCGACAGCACAGCCGACCACGGGAGGCGGGAGCAGGCAGTTCCGCTAGCGCTGGTTTGGGCGGCTGGAGCAGGAAGATCAGAGACTAAAGAAGCACGATTGCCGTTAGATTGACATCTAACGGTCTGACGCTGGTAGAGTCGATTGTTGACTAAGTTTTTTTTTTGAGAAACCTTGTGTACGCATGAACTTAATAGGCCCACAAGTAAGCCTCCAAATCTATGGCAAACAACATAGAGCCCATTTGCTATTTTTTTAATAATTTGCAGCCCATTTGCTAATACTTAAGTAATTTATTACATCCCATTTTCTGCCCAGGACCATAGTCAAAAAGTTCAACCTTATTTTGCATATTTCGGTGGAGTCCGAACTGTTGTAATCCCGAAAAGATAAACATTATTTAAGAACTTATTGATTTGCCAAAAAATTGTTTTGTTTTTGTAAGCAAATAAGACGTGGGACAATTGAGTTGGTTTAAGGAAAAACCAGTGTAAAAAATCAGCGTTGGGAGGGAAAACAACAACAAAAATAAGGATGTAAATATGAAAAGGGAACTTTATGTATTTTCAATATAATGATATATGTATATGAACTGGTAAAACTATAGGTAGAGATTATAAAACGGAAGTAGGACATGGCGTTTCAAGAGGAAAATAGAACTGTGTTGTGTGTTTGATTCAGTAAAAAAACTGCCTGCGGATGTTGTAAGACAAAATATAACTAACGATGGCGGGCCTTAGGCCAGTAGATACCTGCTGGATCTTTGTGCCCCGTTGTCGTGATGGGCTGGGCCTGTTAAAAACAAAACCAAGCCTGGGCAGTCTACAGCCCAGTTGAAACTTGCTCGACCTGAAAAAACAATATACCTGCTCAATAAACGAGAGAATTCTGCAAGTACAGACTGATAACAGGGATGCAGCAGGTATATTGTTTTGTCATCGTGATAAATAAGTGCATGCACTTGTTTCAAAAAAATTGGAGAACTGGGAATTCAAACGGCAGGTGCTTATGCTACCCATCAAATAAAAATCACGTGCCTGAAAATCCATTTAGAAACAAATGATTCAGCTTTATATCCACGTCAACCCTTGGCATGATGGTTGGAAGCAAATGCCAAGTTCATACCGAAAGATCGTTAACAACAATACCAACTTGCGGACGACAAGGTAGTACAAGTACCAATACCAAACTAACTTATAATATTTTTACTCCTGGCCCTAGTGTTCGTCTGGTAGAAAATCTTGCAGAGGACCAGCTCCCGCTCCTTCTCTTGCTCCAGGTCCCCGAGGTGGTACTGGTGCATCACCCAGTTGGTCCTCTGCTGGTCAAAGTTCTTGTTGGTGTGCAGCACAAGAACCTTTTTGCTACCCGTCTGCCGGTTGGTGACCATCACCGGCAAGGTATTGCCGGTCTTGTGCCACATCGCATGCATGCCGCACTCCGACTGTATCTTGCGACGCGTTCACATGCCCCTTTTGAACTCCCTGGAATTGCGCTGGAAGAAATGCTTGCTTAGGCGACTCAGTGTGATACCTGTAGTATTGTCGAATACAGGTTTTAGTGTACGTAGTTGGCATTTTCGTAACATCTTTGGCATGTTGCAGTCACTTGTTTCACTTTTTATTAACTGTCAAATTGTAATTGCTTCACTAGGTCTGCGTCTAAAAAGAAAAATAGAGCTATAAACAAAGGAATATGTTTGTGCAAGTAGACGGCTGATCGGTGTCTTACATGGAAGTTTCTTAGGATGGGTGTAGCATATGCCGTGCTCGCTGTCGATGGTTGGTATAAACAAATCGATGAGAGGGTGAGATCTCGCGCTGTCAGCACTCACTTTGGCCTAAAGGTGCTCGATCAGCTCTTGATCCGTGGGATCGAACTTGACGCCAGCCGGCAGCACCTACCAATCCTTCTTGGACTTCCATTGGTTAATTCCACTTATATGGTACTCAATGTATGATTAATCGACTGTTTTAAGTGAATGATGAAGGATTTCGATAGATAAGTGGTACTCCAAATCTGAAGTCCACAATACCCGAACACACCTCCGGGATTCTTGTGTCACCTCACGCGCAGCGTGTTGTCACCTCAATTCAATGTGTGGACATGATGAATAATTTGACCGACGTATACTAGTACTGCTACTGTACTACTTACTAGTCGTATTTAGTGTCACATTTTAACCTAGGTTTAACTAACAAGTACGCACTTGAAGCCTAATTGATATATATATACATATATATATATATACATATATATATATATATATATATATATATATATATGGCTTCTACACAGCATCTCCACCATCATTATCAGTACATCCTACGCAGGTGAGTTAGGATGCACTTGATCCCAGAAAGGTATCTATGCTTCAAACCAAAGGAGTGCATCAAACTAACAACAATACATAATATCCAACAAAAGTGGGTCATTCTACAGCAGCAGGATACATGGCTCAGTCTAGATATCAATACGAATCAAGTTGTGCATATTTGTTGTTGGCATGAACCACATCGCCGCATGTCGGTTTTGCAAAAGCCCCCCATCACATGGAAGCTTGATGTCTTTCACACACTGAAGATTACCTGACAACAAGCCGTGTCGACGAATCTTTGGATATGGTGATTCATGAAACCCATGGTATGATGTGTAAACACAGTTCCCCCTGGCGAATGGAAGTTGCATAGCACGGTAATCATCGTCGGTGATATGATCGATGATTGGTTGGATGATCAGATAATTGAGCCCGAGGAACATGGAGTGGTTGCCGAGGCTGTAAACCCACCTCCAGTTGAATACGCCTAGCCCAATGGAGCTGGGATCTTTCTCTTACACGAAGCAACCATAGCCATCAATGTCACGAATGCCCCAGGCATTGTACTGCATGTGGTTTGATGTAATGGTTTGGTCAATTTGGTACGTGCGAATGAGCATCAAATGACCGCCGTCAGCTGAACGAGCGATAAACCACCACCCATCGGCTGGTATGATTCCAGGTCCTGGAATCATGAAGGCCAGCGCATTTGCGTCTGCTGCAACAATTCAAATTGGAGACCAAAAGGACAAAAATAAGCAATCATGTTCAGAGTATGTGTGGAATCAAGATTATTATAATAGTGACACATATCATAGACAGAGAATTGTAATGCCGTGGTCATAATCATACCCCAAGTTAAAAAAATTAAGCCAATGGCTTTCATATTATAGCAATATGTCATGGTTCAAACATCATGTAACAATGAGAGGAAAACAGCTATGACAGGGCCTATTCATATTCTACCATAGCACTTACTACTGTTCTCATATCAACTTTAGGCAATAACATGTGTTGTTATAAAAATCTTGGAAATGAGAGTAACATATAGAAATCATGAGGTTATGCTCATAATATCTATTCTGACAATCATTAGATGCCAATTGTTCTCATATCAACTCTAACAATAACATGTGTGGTCATAAAAATCTAGGAAATGAGAGGAACATATAGCAATGATGTGGTTATAGACATACTATCTATTCTAAATTTCTAACAATGAACACGCAGTTGTATTCATAAGGTAAAGATGAGATGAGATAGAACAATTACACGACGATAGATTCCACCAGTATAGGCAGCCAATCTGTGTGTCGACGGCGTAAACGATGCCATCATGCACTATAGCATCAGACAGAAATGTTGCCTCAACAGGATTGACGATGAGCCATAACCATGTATGGCGACCGGATTCCAGATAGACTAATCCCATGTTGAACAAGGCAATGAGCTTGTAATCCATGTAGTCTTCTAATGGCATGGGCACTTCGCAGATTACAACTTTCAGCAAACAGAGGTCGAGCCAAAAGCTCGACGCGTCTCGTGCGTAGTAGGCAGGAGTGTCCGGCGGGCCGCGAGGCTCGATGGCGGCGGTACCCAATGATGGAAGGGTGATCTCTCGCTGGGTGTAGATATCCACGAGACGCCACAAACTACCGGATTGGTGGATGAGGACGATCCAGTTGGCCTTCATGCCCGCCCAGTAGTGGCCGCGTATGAAGGACAGGTGTATGGGTAGTGGTAGCATGTTGAGGGGCACCACGGCAACCTCTGTTGGATCGTCAAGTCGGTGTCTGGACACTTGCGAGGATCGGGCATCAGCAAGCAGGGTGTCTTGAAAAGAGCCGGCCGGTTGCAGACGAGTAGACGGTACAAAGACACCTAGCATGCGGCCAGATGGACAGTGCTGAGCAGGTCCATACGATTACAGATCTGCTCCAAGAGAACATCGGGGAGGGAATTCCAATCACGGCTCTGCATGTCAGTCGGTTCTGCCATAGGGTATTTTAGGGCGCTGAGTGATTGGGTTTTTCGGTGCCTGCGAGCCAACGGGGAAGTGGATTCAGCGGGCGAGCGAAGAAGATGGCGTGTGTGGCCGAGCAATGAGCGGGGGGATATGGTACGCGCGAGCTACCAAGGAAGATGGCGCGGGCGGGCGAGCAGTGAGCGGGGGGAGATGGTGTGCGGCCGACGATGGGGAAGAGAGGAGGAAGAAGAGTGAAAGACGGTGAAGAAAGTGCATTAAATCTCAATTCTACTACTACTACTACCAGGATATACCGTCCTTCGGAGTTTAAATAGTTACACCGATGACATGTGAGTCTACCTCAAGAGGGCCCATATGTCAGTTAGTGGAGGAGAGAGGTGCGTAGGCGTATTTTCGGAAGCGTGCTCCACTGGCAAACATGATGGCAGTACTGGGTAAGGCTGATTTAGTAACACCAACACGCTGGTTCAGCTTATTAATTTAGTGTCCCATCTGCTGTAGCGTGTATTGTCACTTCACTGTGAAGACTAGTTGAATAGTTCTCTCTGACCGAGATGGGGAATAATGGATCGCGAAGACTTCCTATCTATAGTATACCTATGCCTGTACGCTCATCCTGTCCAACAAGATGAAACATTGGCCAAGGCACCCGACGCCAATAATGTAGGAGTACTAGTACTATCTCCTTTCCGGTTTATAGGGCTCAATTCAAAAATCTCATCAACCAAGGTAGATGATGATTGATGGAATAATTTTTGTAGTTTGCAAAAGCACTCAATTAATGCACTCGTTTTCCTCAAAAAATTATGTTTACCAATGCATTAATTTTGTGTCGAACTTTGACCATATACTCCCTCCATCCAGGTGAATAAGTCATCTTTTGTTGTGCACTGTGACCAAGGAGGGAAAAACAAGAGAATTTAATGTTTATTTGCTACTCCCTCCGTTCCTATATATAGTCTTTTTAGACATTCAAATGGAATACAACATACAGATGTATGTAGACATATTTTAGAGTGTAGATTCACTCATTTTGCTCCGTACGTAGTCAGTTGTTGAAATCTCTAGAAAGACAAAATACTCCATATTTGGGAACAGAGGGAGGCTTTTACTCCGTATTGGGAACAGAGGGAGTATCACCATATGGAGGGAACAGAGGAAGCTTGAAATATGAACATGTCAATGGGAGGGAGTGAAAGCCTCATGCATGCATGCATGCATGCAACATGCAACACTCAAATGTACACATGGACGCACGCAACACTCACGCACCCATGCGACACACATCACACGACGCAACACACACGCTCACTCTCAAGTGCTCAACCTACTCCCTACGTCCGTGAAAGACTGTACATTTAGAGATTTACACATTGACCAGGGCATAATTAACGCCCAAAAGTAGCAGACTTATGTGTGCATGCGACCATTGAGAGAAGAAGATTAAATGAAGGTCGTTGCATGCAGTAATTAAGGATAGACATGTAGCCTATAGCCAGAGCACCAGTTGGTGCATTAGTCAATCAATATCGATTTAGATTAAAAGCTAAATGCATTGGAAGTGTAGATGTACACTCTTTGTTTTTTAGCCGATGTACACTCTTTGTTGGAAGACCGAGGGAGTGCACGTGCATGCACTCACATACACAGCCAGGGTGGTTCGCGTGCAAGGGTTGGACTCCTGTCGCGCCTGCGTAAAGTTTTGTTTAACTGATTTCTTTGCTCTGCCAACTGACAGGTGGGACCCAGAAACCAGGTGACAATTTAACCAGTCAACAAAGTGCCACATCGACTATGTGGCTGGTCAGTAGAGTGCAATACGGTGCTCTACCATGAGCTAGTGATCATATAATCACCGCAAAACTATATATAGTGACCGTAAAGAGCGTATTGTTACATACGTTGACCGCCAGTATATTTTCTTGTTTCAAATTAAGCCATATTAGGCTACTCATAATGGGGAGTAACATATACTAGTATCATGCATATGATACTAGTATATGATACTACCTCCATAGTGCATAGTATCATAAAGTAGTATTATAGATGACCATACTTATTGCCATGCATAATAAAAAGTAGCATAGCATTTAACATGATACGGTATCTACCTATGTTACTATAACCCTCTCTCTCTCTTATTTAATTGTGTGCCACATAAGCATGTTTGCTAGTCCCAAGTGCATGTTACCGGTTATGTTACCCCCACTATGGCCAGCCTTAACCGGAAAGGACGCAGTATGGACTAGTACTAGTATTGCTTTGATGTGTCCCGTCAACTCGCCGAACGAGGAGAGGCTTGCATACTATGCCTCTTCCTCGCCAACGCGCGCGGTTGCTCGCAGGACGAGGAGAGGGTTTTGACTACAGCGCCCTCTCCCCTCCCTCTCCCTCGCCCTTGCCCTCGTGGTGGACGTGTAGCAGTTCAATCGGTGTCAGATTGCCAGAAGCATATTGTACTGTAGTATCATCATTGTTGGACCTTCTGAAGAGGCGAAGAGCCAAGTGCAAGGTTCACATGAGTACAAACTATTGAACCTCCCGAAGAGGCAAAGAGCCAAGCGCAAGGTTTTATAGGAGTTGTCGTCCTAGTAGGAGTATACTACAACTATAGTGAACGATGCTACTATATGATGCCGCCACGTCACCTATATCCAAAGTGGTGCCACCATTTTTTTCTCAAAGAGCGTGTTGGAGCTCGTGCATCAACCACACAAGTTGCACGTACACATAACACATTTACTAGTAATAAATTCTAAAGGACAAATGCCAGTATGCCACACAAGTTCATCTCCAATTCATGTGATAAATTTGTGCACGACTAGTCTACATATATTCACATCACTACCGTTCACAATTTACTATACTCCACTTACACGTTATAGATGGGCTACATGTCCTCCTCCAGGTCCCAGTCCCAGGTGTTCTTCATGGATGGCATGATCCATAGCGGTGGGCAACGGGAATCATTGCCGTAGCTTTGTAGTCCGGTTCCACACGATGGAGACTCATCCAAGCTGAAGCAGCATAAATCAGGGATAGCGTGTCCCAACATGTCGTTCATCCGGTGG
Organism: Triticum aestivum; assembly: GCF_018294505.1. Lineage (NCBI taxonomy): Eukaryota > Viridiplantae > Streptophyta > Magnoliopsida > Poales > Poaceae > Triticum > Triticum aestivum. The sequence goes on from NC_057802.1 coordinate 372,472,720, forward strand.
TGCGCACTGAAGACACAACCATGCTTCATGAACGGCAGGCCTTCGGTGTCGTTCACGGAAGGTGGCATCCGCTTCACAATGGGGTAGCTGTCCCCAATGAAAAGCGAGTACTCTCCAAGAGTGTACCTCGGCACCCACATAGCATCACGGGGGTCGAACTCGGCGCCGTTCATCTGGTACACGCGGCATCTCAGATCTGGACACATGGTGACGTACATAGTCAGGGTCCAATAATGTTGTGCTCAAATATGAGGGCCAGTAATACTGTGCAACAAATAGTACTACTCCGGTATAGAGGAAGTAAAATAACCGGCTTATTATATATAGCCACTCTTGGCTACATGGATGAGATAGTAAGACATGGAAAAACAAAAATGGTGGCAGCTAGTGGTTCAAGTCTTCAAGGGCCTAGTTAGCTATACGCGCCCTCCAAGGTAAAAAGTACTCCCACTAGTACTAGTAAGTAGTACAACAATGAAAGAGAAGGCGAGAGGGTTAAAAAACTATAATACTAAATGGAATACCTGGCTAGATGGTGACGGTCCGATCGTGGTAGATTGTGTGACCGTGTTGCACATCAGTGGTACCATGGGTAACGACTGCTAAGGTAGTTGATCCCAATATGCCAAAGTCAACTACAAGGTTCCAGGTTAGACCGAATCGTGGATGCAAATGCACATCCAGGATCGGCGATCTTATTTTGATCGGGGGATGACTGGTCCCTGCAAAATAATGGAGTACCGTCAGGGATGCAAATGATGGTTTGTGCATTCCGTTTGTAATCTCCCGTACCATAGGATGGCAACCAGATGAAACAAGTCCCCTGGCTTGTCACCGCGAAGATGCGACCTAGATGGCGCACGACGTCTTCAAACGTGTAGGGGTACAAATCTGTCGCGACCAACATGCGCCAGCCTCTGCCGTTACTGCCTCTTGCATTGATGGCAATCCTTATGTCGGACACCATGATGAGATAGTAATCGTCATAGCCGCGTCGCTTTGTCGGCGGGTCCGCAATTGCTATCTTCTTCAATCTCATGTAGGCATCATCATACATATTCAAGCCCAGCCAGTCCGGAAGGATGATCCCAATGGTGGAGAAGGGGTCTACGGGAACGGCCGCACTGCTGTGTATGTTGTGCAAAATGATGGTGGTATCCGGCCGGAGGTATGCAAGCCAATCTTCGTTGGCACCGACCCAGACCTATATATAAGACGGTGGGCAGTGGAGAAATTACGGGATGGAAATGGAATAACTAAGTACTACATGATCAAACTCCATGTCTGACCTGCTCATCGGACAAAATCTGACTACCTCTAAACGTCGGCAACTCTAGCGGAGTCAACGTGCAACCATGGCCAGGGAGCGGTGGACTATTCGAAGGATTGTCCCATAGAAGAACCTTCTCCTCGAGGACGCATGGAAGACCAACAAGCATGGCCTTTTCTCAAGCCTGTTTAAGCACCGTCTTGAAAAAGTTGGTGCAGGAAGCACCGAGTCTTGTGCCGGTGAGGACATCAGAGTGGCGTGCGATTTCTCCCAGAGGATCGTCGTCAAAGGTCTCCCATCTCCGACGAGGAGGAGAACCGCTTGGCGAATCCATGGGAGCGGCGACGAAGTGCCTTCTCTTCAGGGGGAGGGGAACTGGCGAGGAGGAGATAAGAGCGTAGTAACCGTAGGGCCTCATCCCTTCCGACTGTAGCTCCTCGATAGTTCCTTAGTGAAGGGGTGAGACTTTTATTTACTACGTACTCGTACTATAGCAGTACTAGTAGAGTACTACTTTCTCAACTAGTAGTGCGATGTACTGTACTTCTAGTATAGTGCACCAGTTTTGTACTCTTGAATCTCAGGGCCAAGGAGCTACAGTTGGAAGTGGAGGGTAGTACTGTTCTCTAGAACCATCGCTGTACTATCAATGCAGGGAAAGTACACCTGCGTAGTGGGTACTCTCGGTGCTCTATTCAAGCGCGTAGTTGGCACAAGCTACAGAGTAGTAGAGTACTAGCACTTTACGTACAGAGCCATATTGCACACTTCCCAATGCCGCGTCAGGCTTTTCCGGCTCCTCGGGCTTAATTGAGAGGCGCTAGTTTAAATATACTACTAGCTGATGAGGAAGTTGCAAGCGAGGTGCGGCTAGGGCGAGCACGCGAGCCATGAGATGATGGGAAGGAAAACCTGTTCACGTGGCTAGGCTATCCAGTGCACCCAGATTGTGGTGCGACATGTCTGTTCGACTTCAAAACTCAAACTACCCGTGTACAATATTGGCTCGCAGCAAAGTTACTATAAAAAAAAGGCCGCCGTGCGTTCGGCCGGGATTGAACCCACAAAACGAGGTATACACTCCCGCGACCTCTAGTAATACTCGTTGGAGTACAACGCAACCTAGAATCGCCTTTTGTCGCTAGTATTACATTGTTCCTTACAAGAAACCACTAATAATGCCAAGAAACTACTACCACTTGCATACGTGGCAGACTTAAGATAAGACTACCTTATCAACCATTGTACATGCCCTTACCAACCAGCCCTACCAAGAAACGACTACTCTACAAAGTGCCGTTATAGGCACGTTTCAGCCCATGTCGCCCCTTAAGTCAACGCCTTCTATTCGACCGGCAAGTTAGGCGTTATGACTTGTGGGACCTACATGTCAGTTTGCACAAAAGTCCCCGAGTGACCTCCTACCTCAGACCCGTCCACCTAGTCATCCTCGGCCATGGGACGTAGCTACCGTCGCCGGCAGAAGGCGAGGTCAAAACTGCCGGCGGTGCGGAGCCCATCTTACGGCAGCCCGGATGCCAGCTTCGTCCGGCGCTCGCGGCCGCTAGGTAGCCAAGATAGCTCCGTCCAGCTGCTTGTCTCCAAAGTTTGCTAGCTAGATTGGCACGGCGGCGCGGCGGCTTGCTCGCATGCCCCGCGCTAAGGCCAACCATCTGGCTCGAGCGAAGGCCAGCGCGACGGCTTGCTCGCGTGTGAGTCATGCTCGGGCCAGCCTGCCAACCCGTGCAGAGGCCAGCGCGGCGTCCGGCCCGTCCGACGGAGTGGCGACCAACTCGCTCATCACCGGTGCCACCGACGAACACGCATCAGTGCTGTTTGAAGTAATGTTCAGGAAAAATAATGATTTGAGGGGGAATAACAGGATAGAAGGTCAGATGTGGGTCCCTCGTGTCAACGGTCAAACAAAATGTGTTGGTTTAAGCTGCCTTGTCAGCACGGACGTGTGGGCCAACCCTGTCATAAACGGGTTTAAACGAGCCTAATCGGCACTAGGTAGTAGTTTTTGGCGCGGATTAAGAAATTTTGGGTATGTCTTTGCTATTTTTTGTACAATAGTTTCTTCCTAGGCTGGTTGAAAGTGGTAGTTTTTTGTTAAATACTCTACATATTGTAAGTATGAGTGAAAGTTAAGCTTTGGAAGCCAATAAGCAAGGCTAGTTACATAGTGCCTATGTGTACGTGATTGAAAGTAAATATCAACCATGAGTGATTAATATCTTGATGGGAAACTCGAAACTATGGAAATACTAGCAATGTTCACGTGCGTTGCAACGGATCATAGTTAGAATAATACTTATTCACAAATTTGATACAAAACACTCTAATGTTGATATACATATATCACTAGAGATATATTATGTTTCAATCAGAATATATTCCTTGGGCTGTTTTGGTGAGGTGAGGGGGGATGTGGTTGATTTTAAGATACTAATTATGGGTTTTCTGCAAATTGGTAGAGAAGTGAGATGTTGGTGAGAAAAGGTAACAACTTACCTCACAGTCGTTAGATGTAGATCTAATGGTCAGAAATGACGGATGGCAGACACACCATCATCACCAACTTAGTCTTCTGTAGGAGTACTAGCAAGATGTCCGTGCATTACACGGAACATCAAGATGCATTTTTTTACAAAACACTTTGTTGTGATTGACCCATGCAGGAGTAATCCCATGTGTAAAAACTAATGATATCTCGAGAAAGAGGAGATAAGGTGAAGAGGAGTGGGGCGTGGTGGTGATTGGTGGTCAGACTGAGCGGAGGCATGAGGATGGACGACGCCGGCAGCGGCCACCAGGCCAGTTTGTTCTAGAGGCTTCCTTTTTTAATTGCTCAACAATGAGGTTGTTGGAGATAAGAATGAACGAGGGAAAGGCGTTGTCTGCAAATGTGGAGAGAGGTGCGGGTATCTTTTAGTTTAATTTCCATCCGTCAGATATAGATCGGACGGTCTATATTGCAAGATTGCACGCGTACCATCATCACCAACTTGTTTTTTATAAGAGAAGAAATATAAGTATGGAGATACAAACGTATTACCGATACTTGTTTCCGTAAACTAGGATCTACATTCTATTCAACGGCTCAGCATGTGGGGCCTTAGCACAATGACTTCTCGACTATGTAAAAGAAAGGTTTTTCCGTCGCCGATAAGGAGGGGGTGACGGCGACGCGCTTTCGGCTTGCTCTAGTCCTAGTAGTCATACTAGGTGGTCTACGCATGTGTAGATTTATTCTTTTTCATGTCTCGTGTTTGCTGTACTGCCACGACCGTTGATGAATAGATGGTAAGTTATTCACGGGGAAACCCTTGTTGAGCATGTTTGCGAGAGAGAGAGAGACAGTGTGCGTGTGTGATCTGTCTAGAGACTGAGGCAATGATAAGAGATTCTTTATGTCTATGTGTGTGGAGGATAGAGAGAGACATGTACATGGGGATTTGTGTTGTGTAACGTGGAGACACATAGACATAATCAGAGTGTGAGTGTGTGAGATACACATGCGGACATGGGGAGAGATGTGTGAGTTAGAGAGGTGGAGAATTTTGGTGTGCATGCGAGCTAGAGAGGGGGGTATACACATACCTAGAGCTGGAGAGAATATGCAAGGGTGTGTGTCTTAAAAGAAGGATCCAGATAGATGGGTGTTTGTGCGTGTCTGTGTGTGTTTGTGCACGCGTTTGTGTGTGAGAGGGAGTGTGTGTGTATGTGGAGTAGAGAGGCCACTAATGATGTAAACCTAGTATAAGGGAAGGGGGAATGGTGTGACATGTGTGTCAAAGAGAGACAAAGGCATGTGTAGTAGCGGGATAGCATGGGTGCAGGCGGGGAGCAGACTATTCAGAAGAGACATCGAGTGTGTGTGGGAGAGGGGTGCGAGAGCGAGCGAGCGAGAGAGAGAGAGAGAGAGCTAGCGACGAATAGAGAGAGAGGAAGAGAGGGGGGAGAGAGGGGTCATTTGTGTCCATAAGTGGCGTATAGATAGTGAGACAATGTTGATGTTGTTCGAATTTGGCCTATGTATGGAGACGCAAGGGAAGCGAGTCATCGTGTGTGTGATAGGGACTTCATGAGAGATCTAGAATAGATGGTGTAGAGAACAACATGCGAGATTGAGAACGATGATACATTAGGGAGCTACGGAAAGAGTCACGACATATATGTATACATGGAAGGAGCTGGGGCGGGTCCGCATGTGGGAGAGATAGAAAGAGGAGAGTGGTGCACAAGGAGACAAAGTGTGCTTGTATGCAGTGGGGTGGTGTGTGAGGTGAGTGTGCGAGAACCACATAACTAGGGAGATAGACGTTTGGGGGCGACGTTTTGTGTGTATGGGAAAGATACACTCTACATAGTGCGTGTGCTTGGGAAAGAGAGATGTCGGGAGACCTAGAGAGTGGGGGAAGAGATGTGTGCATGCCCGAGAGACAAAGTGATAGAGACCTATATTGGGGTCGGGACTTTGGAAGAGAGGGGGGTGTTAATGTGCTCGT
>NC_057802.1:372478773-372503179 GCF_018294505.1 Triticum aestivum
GGTTGGCTTCAGATAAAGAGTGAGGTGTCTATATTTGAGGGACTTTAGCGTAATTGAGATATATATGGTCAATAGTGTGTGCACTCATGGTTGATCAATTAGTTTCATAGTTTCGACTATGAGATAATGATACTTTTGAACATGCATGATATACCTTGATGTACCAGAATTACAAACCTAAGATTGGATTTTGGAATTCGACTCCATCATTAGCTTTTGTAATTCATTTAAACGGAGGTACATTTTTTAAGCTGGGATTTCGTGATTTCAAATTCATATATCAAACCTAGAGATATACACATACGGGCATGTTCAAACTTTATAATCATCCACTTTATTCATACACATACAAATTTTTGCTTTTGTCGTCATATTTAGGATAAACACATTTGGAATTTCATTTGAATTGGACTGTATGATGGTATTTGCTTGTACTAGCTCAATGATCCATATTTGAATTGAATGGACAATCTAAGTTTTGAGTTGGAGACATTGATTTTCGAAACTTGCACTTTTTTGCATGCAAAACAAATAAATTCTCGGCCATTGTCGTGGAATTGTCACGTCAGATGTCCTCGTGCTAGGACTTAGTCGTGGAGCCATCGCAGCTAGGAAGCTTAAAGGGGTTAAACGGGACAAGGAACACGAGGGTTATACTGGTTCGGCCCCTTACAGTGAAGGTAAAAGCCTACGTCCAGTTGAGGTGGTATTGATTAGGGTTTCGATGACCAGGGGCTAAACCGTCCTGCCTGGTTATCGATCTTGTCTTTCTTGTCCCTAAACCGCCGCCGGGTCGTCCCTTTATATAGAGAGGTTGACGCCCAGCGGCTCTCAGAGCCCCGGCCGGCTCATAACAGTGTCCGGCTCGGACTCTTAGCTATTCTTGCCTTACACTACAAGTTTCACCCTAATGGCGGTTAACACTACGGGCCTTAAGCCACCTCCGGGTCTTAAGCCCATGATTGACCCGCCGTCTTCAAGTTTGGTGCTGGGCTTCGCATGATGACCATTATGAGTAACCCGGCCCCTCCTAGGCGGGTGACTCTAATGGTTATATCCTCAACATTAGGCCCCAGATTGATTTGAACCGGTTCATGTCAATCTTCAATTCCTTTGATAGAAAATCTTCCGGCTTATATTTGTGCGAAGGTTTTAACCCGCCATGACGTCATCTTCTGGATTCCTTATAACCCGCCATGACATCATCTTCCATTAACTTCATTCTTTTATTCCACCATATCCCAACGGATCTTATCTTTAATGGCTATCCCGAAAACCGAGGCGTTTTCGTGGCACGATACTCGCGTCGTGGCCTCCTCGTTTCTCGCGCCCACTTACTGGCCACACCTTATAAATAAGCCCGGCCCATGAGGCTTCATTCACTTGCCGCCTCCATCATCTTCCTCCTCTCGCTACTGTACTGCCGCTCGAGCTCCACCGCCGCCGCCGCGGGTCTCCTCGTCTTCACCAACTCAGGCCGCTGCATCAACCTGACGTGACCAGAAAAACGCGATGAACCTCCGCAGTAACTCCGCATCTGTAAGCTTTCTCCTCCCTGTTCCTCAGATCCGCATTAGTGACCTTCGAGTTCGTCGGTGTTCGTCGCCGTTCTTCACGAACACTTGATAGATTCCACTGTTAACAACCCTTCTTGATTTTTAGACAGTATAGAACTGCTGCGGTAGCTGTTTCGCACCCGTCCCAAATGCACATAGATCCTTTCTACTGCACAGAAGCCCCGTTCGAGCCTATGAACTTCCTCTGTGTCAGTTCTAGGTCTAGAAATTTTTCTTTTTAGCCGACCGTTTGATCCAAAATAATTACTGCGATCTGTGAAACTTGTTTGCGCCACACTTAGTCAAAAATTGCATCTATTTAGCTATGGCGGCTCACATTTCCGGCTTAAAAGAGGCCACGCGTTGTAAAATTTCCGGCTCATTTATGATAAAGTTGTAGACAACTTGAATTACTCACGATGCCCACAGCGGCTTAGATAACCCGAAAGAATTAGCCATATATCATTAGGCCCCTTCATAAGCCGCCATCTTGAATACTGAACTGTAAACCTCCTCCGGCTTATAATTGAACCGGACATCTCCTTTTGTCATAGGCTTTCGTTTTTCACAATGCCACCCATCACGTGCAACTGGATGAGATCCAATGTTACTGATGACACTTTAGCTGATTTCGTGAAGATGGGTTACCTGCCCAAGAAGGAGGTCATGTCTTACCGTGCTCCTGACCCGTCAGAGGAAAGACCTCAACCTAGAGATGGCGAGGTGGTGATATTTGCTGATCACATGAGCCGGGGCTTCGCACCGCCCGGCTCAAAATTCTTTAGAGATGTTCTGAACTTCTTCGATTTGCGGCCGCAAGACATAGGACCCAATTCCATGTCGAATATTTGCAATTTTCAAGTATTCTGCGAAGTCTATCTTGGAGAAGAGCCCAGCCTACTGCTCTTTAGGGAGCTGTTTTATCTAAACCGCCGGAACGAGTGCGCCAACGGGCCGAGCTTGGAACTTGGTGGAATCTCCATTCAACGACGGAGAGATTGCCTCTTTCCTTATGCTGAGCCGCCAAGCCATCCAAAGGACTGGAACCAAACATGGTTCTACTGCCAGGATACTTCTCCGGCTGACGAGAGCCCTCTGCCCGGCTTTCGTGCCCTGCGTCTGGAGCCAAATCACCCCCTGCCAGATAAACTATCTCAAGCTGAGCGTCAACCTCTGATTCCCACCATCAATAAGATCAAGGCTCTCCTGGGAAATGGCCTCAACGGCATTGATCTGGTCCGGGTCTGGATCTCTTGGCGGGTGATCCCCTTGAGCCGCCGCCCCGGCTTAATGTGTGATTACACGGGCCGGAAGGATGACCCTCTGCGGCACAGCCCCAACGATCTTCCTGAGGACGTCGTGGACGACATGACCAAGTCTCTCCTGAATGAGAGCTTAGCCGACTGTGGGAGGACCGGCTTAAACCCCTTCTGCCAAGCTAACCCGGCTCCGGCGGTAAGCCACTGACCTGAACGCCTTGGTTTTCCTTTTAATAGTTTTCATCTGAACTTTAAGAAATCTTTGTTGTATTTTTCAAGCTAATGACAAGTTCTGGAAGGTCAAATATGACCATGAGGCGGCTAAAAAAGCCAGGAAGGCTAAGAAAGCCGCCAGGAGAGCCGCTCCCCGCAAGAAGGGAAGCAGGCCTACTGCCTCAGAGCTGCTTCAGCTAAGTGATAGCTCCGAGTCAGAGGTAATCCTTGATTCTTTAGGCTCTTATTTTGTTTCTAATTTATTCCTATCCGCCTTATCGATACTGATTATCAGCAGGAGGACACCGGAGCGAGTAACCCGGTGACTGAAGAGGTAACTATACTTTCCTCCGACTCGGAGCCCTTGCCAAGGCTGAAAGTCCGAAGAGTAACCCGGAAAGTAAGATTTTCACATCCTTTAGCTTATCAAGATCCTCAATTTCTTTTGAAGCGACAGATTCATGAGAGCCGGCGGCACACCCGGACCAACAAGGATGCATACCTCTCTTCCGGCTTACCTGAAGCATCAAGGAAGCACCGGACCGAGGTTATCTCCAACTTATATTCTTTTCAACCTTTGGCGGGCATTACTCGTCAACCGCTCAATTCTTCTGATTCAAATTATCAGGAAACTTCACCTTCCTCTGGTGATTCTATGCAATCGAACCTGCCGGCTTTCAAGACCGCACCCGGGTAATGATGATCATCTTATGTTGTGCTTATCTTTACTCATGCTTTTGTACTAACCTTTTGTCCTTTCAGTGCTCAAGCAAAGCTCAGCAAGAGGGCGAAGAAGAATAAACCGGTCGAAGAACCGGTCCTGACTGAACCGGAAGCTTCAGCTCAAGAACTGCCATCTGCCTCAGCTCCTGAAGCCACCGCTCCAACTGATGAGCCAGTCATAGAGGCTTCAACTAACCCGGAGATCCCCAGCCCAGCTCAGCCGGCTGATGACCCGGACGTTGTAATCACCAGGACGGAATTTGTCAAGCCGGGGAGACCCACTGCGCTGGCTAAATGCTCTACCAAGGAAGAGTTGCTAGAGCACCGCAGGGCCAAGCTGGATATCACCAACTATGCTAACTTGAGCATTGGAGATATCATCTCCGGCTATGTTAATCAGGTGCACAACAGCCGGGACCTGGAGATTGACATGGTAAAGCAGATACAGCAAAAATCTGAGGTACAACTCTCTTGCTTACTCCATAGCCATCCTTACCATGCTAGCCCCCAAGTCTATTACTTATGATTGTGTACGTTGTAGACTTAGCTTCCGGCTTACCTTCATGACCCGGCAATCTCCAATTGAATCTTTCAGCATACATTAGCCCCCAAGTGCCAAGTGCCTTTGCTTGTAAAGTGCTTGGGACTTTAATGTTGCATAATAGTCACTCATACTGTAACCCAGAATTTGTACAGGCTGCCTGCAAGACATTTGAATCTGAAATCTCTGAGCTGAAGAACCGCCTGAAGACTCAGGAAACTGAGACCCGGAAGGCCAATGCTAAATTTGAGTTCAGTGTTGCTGCACAGGAAAAACTGAAGAAGAAATTTGAAACAGAAAGAAAAACTTGGGCCGAGGAGAGAACCGCCTTGCTGAGCCGGGCCGAAAAAGCAGAGGCTGCTCTAACTGAGAGAACCGCCGAACTCTCCGGCTTAAAGCGCCATGTGTCACAGATGGTCTCCGCAATCTTCGGTAAGTCATTCTGCAAGCTTTTACCAAGTTTTCATTCTTTATGTCTCATAAGTCCCCCTACTGTCTCCGGCTTAACTAACTTTGTTTAAACAGGTCCCAGAAGCTCCAACCTTAACTAGAATGTTCTGACTAAGCTGAAGGCCGTGTACACCTTGGTGGAGCAACTCTATACCGGGTCACAGCGTGCGTTAGCCGTTGTGGCCCTGTCCAACGAGGTTCCGACTCACCTGGCGGACGTACTCAGGCGGCTTGCTGTTCTTCCTCAGCGCTTACAAGAGCTAAGACGGGCCTCTACAAGAGCCGGAGCGATAGCTGCTTTGAGCCGGGCCAAGGCTTTTCTTCCGGAGCTAGACCCGGCCGACATCGCTCTTGGATACCCCAGCCTGAAGGAAGACGGCACCCCCTTCGACCAAAAAGACTTTGCTGCCTGTGTGAAGAGCGTGCACCCGGTGGCCACCCTGATTGGGAATGACACCGACCTTACCAAGTACCAGCCAGGCTACGACGCGGAAAATCAGAGGATCCCCACTCCACGTTATGAAGCCCTCAGCTTGATCCCGCCGACTCGTAAGCACACCTTTGCCCCAGAAGTTGACCCGGCCGGGTTAATTGATGACGAGGCTCAATTTGAGGCTTTGAGCGGCATTGATTGGAAATCATCAACCTTCCAGGTCATGGAATCAGCCGGAGGAGCGGAGAGGGATGAGCCGGAAGCTTCAACTCAACAAGCACCTTGACTTTTAGGCGGCTCATGGTTACACCTTAAAACAATGCCTCACCGTTTGGACTCGGGGTGTCTTGTAATAGAGTAGGACAAACACTTAATTTTGTCGTGCCATCGTGCATGTATTAAATGCTTAACTCCATTGAAGCTGCTTCTTCTTATTCCTCCGGGTTATAATTGATCAGTTATTTTCCTTAAGCTCGAATAGCTGTATTTAACCGTCCTGCATAGAAAACAAGTCACAAGTCTCTAGGAGGCTTACCGCACTGAGAATCATAAACCTTATATATATAACCCGGAATATGAACAAAAGTCACCAAAGACTGGCCCTCAATTATATCTTTGATGTAACCACAATAGCATACTTACAAGCCTTCAAAGCATACGTCCGGGTTATGTAACCCGAATAATGAGTTGAAGATCTAAACTCCGGTTTACCAGCATCAAGAATACTTACTATGTGTTATCATTGTGAATCAAATTTAATCTGGCGAAGTAAAGCCGCCCTTGCACTCTGTTGATGTGACCAAAAGAACTTGTTGTAAGTCAGAAGATCAAAACTTAGGGGCTTCCGGTTCGAATACGACCAGAGAACCGTACCAAAGGGGTTAAGCTAAGATTCGAATGCGATCATATAGCCCCCAGTGGCTTTGGCGATGCCGATCAAGAGGGTACCGACAGCTATGTTCTCTTTGGTTCGAATACGAGCCATGTTTGAACAGGAAGCCCCCAAATGACCTTAAGAGTTGTTGAACGACGCTGATTCGAATACGATCCACGTCGGTTCCCAAAGGGGGTTGAGCTATGATTCAAATATGATCAAAGAAAACTCCCCAATGAGCTCGGCAATTTGCCAATCAAGTGGGCATTGACAGCTATGTTCTCTTTGGTTCGAATACGACCTATGTTTGAACAGGAAGCCCCCAAATGATCATATTGTTTACGGCTAGATTCGAATACGATCATAAGCCGGATCCGCCTCCAAGTGACCATGTGATATTGTAATGGAAATAACACATTTACCTTGGAAGGAGAAAAGGACAGAGGTCCTGCTTTATTATTTATCATAATATATACATGTCTATAGAAATATGTACATTATGAGAGCCGATGGCTCAAGTGTAATAAGGCCGAAGCTGAGCTATGTTCCACGGCCGACGGGTCTCTTCCTCCGACGTGCGTGAATCTTTGTGCTCCCGAACGTCGATAAGGTAGTATGACCCGTTGTGCAAGTTCTTGCTGACCACAAAGGGCCCTTCCCAAGGCGGGGATAACTTATGTGCATCTGTTTGATCTTGGATGAGCCGGAGCACCAGATCACCTTCCTGGAAGACCCGGGACTTAACCCGGCGGCAGTGATAACGGCGCAGGTCTTGTTGGTAAATCGCCGAGCGAGCTGCTGCCACATCACGCTGTTCGTCCAACAAGTCAAGAGCATCTTGGCTCGCCCGCTCATTATCCGCCTCAACATAAGCCGCCACTCGAGGTGAGTCATGACGGATGTCGCTAGGGAGGACTGCCTCCGCTCCATAAACCATAAAGAACGGCGTGTAACCCGTAGATCTGTTAGGAGTAGTATTGATGCTCCATAACACGGAGGGTAACTCCTCCACCCAACAACCCGGCGTCCGTTGCAAAGGGACCCAAAGCCGGGGCTTGATGCCCTTCAAAATCTCCTGATTAGCTCTCTCAGCTTGACCATTGGATTGAGGGTGAGCTACCGACGAAACATCAAGTCGAATATGCTCTCGCTGACAAAACTCCTCCATGGCGCCCTTAGACAGATTGGTACCATTGTCAGTTATAATGCTGTGTGGAAAACCAAAGCGAAATATCACCCTTTTCATGAACTGAACTGCAGTGGCCGCGTCACACTTGCTAACTGGCTCCGCCTCAACCCACTTTGTGAACTTGTCAACTGCCACCAAGAGGTGGGTCTTCTTATCCTTGGACCTTTTAAAAGGCCCAACCATATCAAGCCCCCAGACCGCAAACGGCCAAGTAATTGGAATCATCCTCAGCTCCTGAGCCGGCACATGAGCCCGTCGCGAGAACCTCTGGCAACCATCACATTTACTGACCAAGTCTTCCGCATCAGCATGAGCCGTCAGCCAATAAAAACCATGACGAAAGGCTTTGGCCACAAGGGATTTTGAGCCGGCATGATGGCCACAATCCCCCTCGTGAATCTCACGCAAAATATCTTGGCCTTCCTCAGGGGAAACACAACGCTGGAAAGTTCCAGTGACACTGCGGCGATGTAGCTCACCATTGATAATTATCATTGACTTAGACCGCCGGGTTATTTGTCTGGCCAAAGTTTCATCCTCAGGCAACTCTCCCCGGGTCATGTAAGCCAAATATGGTACTGTCCAGTCTGGGGTGATGTGAAGAGCCGCCAGCAACTGTGCTTCCGGGTCAGGGACAACCAAGCCTTCCTCTGTAGGTAACTTAACAGAAGGGTTATGCAAGATGTCCAAGAAAGTATTAGGTGACACCGGCTTTCGCTGAGAGCCCAGCCGGCTTAGTGCATCAGCCGCCTCGTTCTTCCTGCGATCGATGTGCTCTACTTGGTAACCCTGAAAGTGTCCAGCAATGGCATCAACTTCACGGTGATAAGCCGCCATGAGAGGGTCCTTGGAATCCCACTTGCCTGATACTTGTTGAGCCACTAAGTCTGAGTCGCCGAAGCACCTTACTCGGCTCAAGCTCATCTCCTTAGCCATCCGAAGACCATGGAGCAAGGCCTCGTACTCGGCCGCATTGTTAGTACATGGAAACAGCAACCGTAGCACATAATGAAACTTGTCACCTTTGGGGGAAGTCAATACAACTCCAGCCCCCGAGCCCTCCAATTGCCTAGACCCATCGAAGTGAATAGTCCAATATGTATTATCCGGCTTTTCTTCGGGCACCTGTAGCTCTGTCCAATCGTTGATGAAATCCACCAAAGCTTGAGATTTAACAGCAGTGCGCGGTACGTATTTCAGACCATGAGGCCCAAGCTCCATAGCCCACTTAGCCACTCTTCCCGTGGCTTCTCTGTTTTGGATGATATCTCCAAGGGGAGCAGAACTAACCACAGTGATGGGGTGACCTTGGAAATAATGCTTAAGCTTCCGGCTTGCCATGAACACACCATAAACAAGCTTCTGCCAATGTGGATACCACTGTTTGGACTCGATGAGCACTTCACTGACGTAATAAACCGGCCGCTGAACCGGATACTCCTTACCCTCTTCCTTGCGCTGCACCACCACAGCCACACTGACGGCTCGTGTGTTAGCAGCTACATATAGTAATAAGGGCTCTTTGTCAACCGGAGCAGCAAGAACTGGGGGCTCAGCCAGCTGTCTCTTCAAATCCTCAAAAGCAGCATTAGCAGCATCATTCCAGATAAAGTCATCAGTTTTCTTCATCAACTGGTACAGTGGCATGGCCTTTTCACCCAAACGGCTTATAAACCGACTCAAAGCAGCGATGCGACCTGCTAGACGCTGGACGTCGTTTATACACGCCGGTTTAGCCAGAGAGGTGATGGCCTTGATTTTTTCTGGGTTAGCTTCAATGCCTCTGTTAGAAACCAGGAAACCCAAGAGCTTGCCTGCAGGAACACCAAAAACACATTTGGCCAGGTTAAGCATCATCTTGTAAAACCGGAGATTATCAAAGGTTTCTCTAAGGTCATCGACCAGGGTCTCCTTCTCCCTGGAATTAACCACGATGTCATCCACATAGGCATGAACATTGCGCCCAATCTGGTTATGAAGACAATTCTGCACACAACGCTGGTAAGTCACCTGTGCACTCTTGAGTCCAAAAGGCATAGACACATAATAGAAGGCTCCAAAGGGAGTGATGAACGCCGTCTTCTCCTGATCCTTAACTGCCATTTTAATCTGATGGTATCCAGAATAAGCATCCAGAAAACTTAAGCGCTCACAACCCGCCGTGGCATCAATGATTTGATCAATACGGGGGAGAGCAAAAGGATCAGCCGGACACGCTTTGTTTAAATCCGTGTAGTCCACACACATCCGCCAGGTGCCATTCTTCTTGAGCACGAGCACCGGGTTAGCTAACCATTCTGGGTGAAAGACTTCGACAATAAACCCGGCCGCCAAGAGCCGGGCGACCTCCTCACCAATGGCTTTTCGCCTCTCCTCATTAAACCGCCAAAGGAATTGCCTGACCGGCTTAAATTTCGGATCAATATTGAGAGTGTGCTCAGCGAGTTCTCTAGGTACACCTGGCATGTCAGAAGGTTTCCATGCAAAAATGTCCCTATTCTCATGGATAAACTCGATGAGCGCGCTTTCCTATTTTGGATCCAGATTGGCACTGATGCTAAACTGCTGAGATGAGTCACCTGGAACGAAATCAACAAGTTTAGTCTCATCAGCTGACTTAAATTTCATTGCCAGCTCATGCTCCGTGGTCGGCTTTTTCAGAGATGTCATATCTGTTGGGTCAACATTGTCCTTGTAAAACTTCAACTCCTCTGTTGCACAAACAGATTCTGCATAAGCCGCGTCACCTTCCTCACACTCCAAGGCTATCTTTCGGCTGCCATGAACCGTAATGGTCCCATTGTGACCCGGCATCTTGAGCTGTAAATATACGTAACACGGCCGTGCCATGAATTTGGCGTAAGCCGGCCGCCCAAATATGGCATGATACGGACTTCTTATCTTGACCACCTCAAAGGTCAATTTTTCCGCCCTATAGTTGTACTCATCTCCAAAGGCCACTTCCAGCTCGATCTTACCAACTGGATAAGCCGACTTACCAGGCACCACACCATGGAAAATAGTATTGGACTGTCTGAGGTTCTTATCAATCAACCCCATACGACGGAAGGTCTCATAATAGAGGATGTTGATGCTGCTGCCTCCATCCATGAGCACCTTAGTGAACTTATATCCTCCCACCTGAGGAGCCACCACCAGAGCCAGGTGACCCGGATGATCAACCCGGGGAGGGTGATCCTCCCTACTCCACACAATAGGCTGTTCAGACCATCTCAGATAGCGTGGAACCGCCGGCCCAACAGCATTCACTGCCCTCTTATGAAGCTTCTGATCTCGTTTACACAGACTGGTGGTGAACACATGATACTGTCCACCACTGAGTTGCTTTGGATTGGTCTGGTATCCCCCCTGCTGCTGCTGATGACCCTGGCCAGACTGCTGATTAAAGCCCCCTTGAACATTCTGAGGATTGAAACTTGAGCCGCCGCCCGGGCCATGAAAGCCGCCAGCGCCTGAGCCGCCGCCCGAGCCATTGTTGCCATTAAAGGTATTGGAATTCTTAAAGGCCTTCATGATTGCGCAATCTTTCCATAGATGAGTAGCTGGCTTCTCCCTAGAGCCATGCCTTGGACAAGGCTCATTCAACAGCTGCTCAAGCGTTGGGCCTGAACCGCCGGCTCGGGGAGGTGACCTCCCCTTACGTCGCTGGTTGTTACCCTGTGAGCTGGCATTGGCCACAAACTCTATGCTGCCATCAGCCTTACGCTTGCTACCTCCTTGGTTCGCCGGGTTATGCTGAGGGCCCTTGCCATTGCCGTTCTTCTTTCCCTTCCCTGTCCTTTCATCATCTGACGCGGGGTCCTTGGTACTATCAGAGTCGGCGTACTTGACGAGAGCCGCCATCAGCGTACCCATATCATTGCAATCGCGCTTGAGCTGCCCGAGTTTCATCTTCAGGGGCAGGAAATGACAGTTCTGCTCCAACATTAGGAATGCAGAGCCGGCATCCATCTTATCAGATGAATGTATTATCTCTTTGACCCGGCGAACCCAATGTGTTGTAGACTCACCCTCCTGCTGTTTACAGTTAGTCAAATCTACAATTGACATAGACTGCCTACAGGTATCCTTGAAGTTTTGGATGAACCGGGCCTTCAGCTCAGCCCAAGACCCGATAGAATTCGGTGGCAGCCCTTTCAACCAAGTGCGGGCAGTCCCATCTAACATCATGGTGAAGTACTTGGCCATCACCGCTTCGCTGACCTCCAGCAATTCCATGGCCATCTCATAACTCTCGATCCAGGCTCCGGGTTGTAAATCAGCCGTGTAATTAGGCACCTTCCTAGGCCCTTTGAAATCCTTGGGTAGACGTTCATTGCGGAGAGCCGGCACTAGACAAGGGACACCTCCAGTCCTCGTAGGGATACCCACGTCGATGGAAGCCGTCGGATAAGCCGGGGGTGGCTGGTAAGCCGTCAACTGAGGCACCTGCTCCGCCTCTTGCCGTGCCCTGTCTTGGTCTACTGCGTGAAAGGCTCCGTTATGAGCCAGGCCGTGGCCAGGAGGCAAGTCATGGCGTCGGACACTTGAGCCGGTCGCTGAGACCATGTGTCTGCTATAACTCGGGCTCCGGCCTGGACGAGGGGTTGAATGAATCCTGTCCCGGCTATAAGAATACGCCTCTTGCTGTGCCAGAGCCGTCTGAAGGAGTTCTCTGACCCGGCGGGTTTCAACCGCCGTTGGAGAGTCACCATCAATTGGGAGAGCCGCCAGCCGCGCCGCCGCGGCGACCATGTTTTCCAACGGGTTGGCATAATGACCCGGTGGTATCGGTACGTACTGAGGCGGGGCGGGGTTCACCCGGGGAGGTCCCATTACTTGGGGCTGAATTGGCGTCCCAACCCCGGGCACCATGATCTCTGGCGGGTTACTAGACCCTGCACCCGGCGTATTGAAGAGGTTTCGAGGATCGTAAACCGGAGGGAGTCGGGATTGGGCCTTTTGATGCCTCCTTCTCATGACCTCATTGGATGCGTTTTGATCCATCGTGAGCCGGAAGGACTGTGCCTGAATCAGCTGAGTCTGGGCGTCGAGAGCCGCCCTCTCTGCAGCCATCCTGATCCCCTCCGCCGCCAGATCCTCCTTGGCCTTTGCTAGATCCAACTTTAACTGTGCCACCTCCGCGTCATGCTGAACTTGATCCGCCGGAGCAACCGTAGCGGTCAACAGGACCGTCATCTTGTCTGTGAGATCCATCAGCACCTGAGCCGGCGAAGGCACCGGGCTTCCTGACCCGGAGGCGGGGTTTTGAACAGGTTGTGCGCCGGCCATGAAGATTCCAACCCGGCTCGGCGTCTCAAAGGGGTCCGGACTGCTGTCGCCATCGGAACAACCCCTGAGCCTGCCATCTTGAAGTTGATACAACGAGTTTGACTCATCCGTAGACGACTCGCCGTCAGAGCCGGCGGCCGTCTCATCACCAGATCCAGACCCTCCAGAGAGTCCTCCGTGGATACATCCCACGAAAGCATGCTTCAAGGCAGGTAAAGCCCGGGCGGGTCGTGCACGCTGAGCCGTCTCGATGAGATCGGCGCAGAGATCCAGCTCAGGGCCCGGCTCACCAATCTTGCCAATGAAGACATGAATTCCGCCAAAGGGGACCCGGTACCCATACTCAATTGAGCCGGCGCCGGGGCCCCAGTTCGCGTCATCGATGTAGAGCTTCCCGCGATGACTCTTGGTCATCCGGCCCACAGCGTATCCCTTGAGCCCTTCGAAGCTGCCCTTCAAGAACTCAAGTCCATCGTGCGCGGGCCCCACGGTGGGCGCCAACTGTCGTGGAATTGTCACGTCAGATGTCCTCGTGCTAGGACTTAGTCGTGGAGCCATCGCAGCTAGGAAGCTTAAAGGGGTTAAACGGGACAAGGAACACGAGGGTTATACTGGTTCGGCCCCTTACGGTGAAGGTAAAAGCCTACGTCCAGTTGAGGTGGTATTGATTAGGGTTTCGATGACCAGGGGCTAAACCGTCCTGCCTGGTTATCGATCTTGTCTTTCTTGTCCCTAAACCGCCGCCGGGTCGTCCCTTTATATAGAGAGGTTGACGCCCAGCGGCTCTCAGAGCCCCGGCCAGCTCATAACAGTGTCCGGCTCGGACTCTTAGCTATTCTTGCCTTACACTACAAGTTTCACCCTAACGGCGGTTAACACTACGGGCCTTAAGCCACCTCCGGGTCTTAAGCCCATGATTGACCCGCCGTCTTCAAGTTTGGTGCTGGGCTTCGCATGATGACCATTATGAGTAACCCGGCCCCTCTTGGGCGGGTGACTCTAATGGTTATATCCTCAACATCCATGATATCATAGTTGGCCGTACAAGAGCAGAACACTTATAATTTCACGCGCCAAAAGCTTTCAAACTTCCCGCTCACATCGAAATATCTTGCGCCCGAAAGTTTAGCCCTTGATATTCCTGTTTTACCCCCGCCACTTGAACGGAAAAGGGCTCCTTTGGTAACTCCATTGTTTTCCCCTCTTTGCCCCCAACATTCTTCCCCAGAGCCCCTCCCCGACCCCCAACCTAGGAAAGCCGCCGAATCTAGTCCTCCGCCGCGGCGGCGGACCTCACACCCCGCCGGATCTACCTTTCGCACCTTGGAACCCCCAACTGCCAACTCACCACTTCACCGGAGCCGCTTCAGCGACTGGCTTATCCACCACTCCAGATCTCCTTGACCGCCATCATGGTCCACCGCACCGGATCTGCTTAACCGGCGCCCTCGGCCACCACAGTGTAGGCCCTTCACTGACTCCCTCGTC
The DNA here is from genome assembly GCF_018294505.1 of Triticum aestivum. NCBI lineage: Eukaryota > Viridiplantae > Streptophyta > Magnoliopsida > Poales > Poaceae > Triticum > Triticum aestivum. The sequence goes on from NC_057802.1 coordinate 372,492,792, forward strand.
CGCCCCATCGCTGGCCCTTCATACAAGCCCTCGTCTGCCGCAACAGACCCGCCTCACCGACAACACTGTACACCGCGCTCGCCAAATCCTTCGTCCACCGCACCAGACCCGCTCCACGGACGCCATATTCAACTCCACCGGCCCTGCTTTACTGACGCCGCAGCCTCATCAGGTTATTTTGCTTTGTACTCCTTCGGTTTTTCTCTTCTTTATCGTGCAACTGTTCACTTACCACAGATGAGCTTTCTTCGATGCCGACAGGCGCTGCAACCGAAGCACCAGAGCCGCTTCAGCGATGGCGATAGCCAGCCCAAACTCAACCGCAACACGAGCACTATCGACGATCCTTAGCTATCAAGTATGACAACGATACCCATACACCGCCGAGAATCAGGTACTATTATCCAACGGCCGGCGCCTACGTTCAGTTTCTTAGCATAAGCACCACACCTTTGAATTTCTTCAGGGCATCATTCAATTTTTCATGAGACGCGTTATTCTACTTGCACCTGTAGGGCCGTACTTCTGGCAGTGAACATGTTACATGTGCTAAATTACATACCAGTGCACATATAGTTAATATGCTTTAGTTTTGTCCTAAGTATTACTGTACTTCCTAGATATCACTGCCTACTATTTTACTTCTTGCATGCTATATTTATGATAATGGTGTTGTTCTGATGCCACCTGTTGGTTCCATCAGACTGCTTCATGTTCTCTATGCTTAATTACACATCAACAAACTAGCATGTGGTTCCGCTGCTTTTTGTTCATTTTACCCTACATTTTCCGTTGCTAGCTATTACATCACTGCTCCGAGCCTCCGTTTATTACTTTTTTTTGTGTTCTTGATCTTCCCAAGTTGCATGACTAATTTGATGCTTCTATTAATTATGGAGCTTCCAACCCCATCAAGCAAAATATTTGTTCTTTTGGGGCTGGCACCTCAAACAAGCATAAAAATAGAGTGAAGCAGATATATTGTCGTGTAAGCACACACCCTTCTTTCATTAGTTTAGATGAACCATTGATGATCAACTCAAACCAGTGCATGCGATTAAAATTAATTTTACCTAAATAGAGGGTGCGGAATAAACTACAACAACTAGATTTACAACCACGGGATGCTGACGATATCTTCAAAGAACATTGCAACAGCAGCGAGGCTTCACGGCAACATATGGTAAGCCAGTGTGTTTTAGTACATGTGAAATGTAATGTGTGTGGGCTGCTTTCTTGGCTTGTGCCCTCAACCTGTAATCCTACAGAATTACAAATAGTTCAGTTGTCTGCTTTGCTGTATTGCTTGATTCAAGTGCTTGTTTGTTACTTGTTAGGCTATACCTGAGTTGGCCAATATGTCAGCAGTGCCTGCTGTACTATCATAAAGAAATGCATGCCTAGTTCATTTGAGTCCTTAACTTTTCCTCTAAACTTCATCACAAGACTATCTTTGTAGTTTATATGAGGCCACACTGTTAAGTGCTTTCTCAGATTATTTCAACTGCTTAGATGCCTTGGCAACTTAAATATAGCGGTGGCACACTCCCTTTCAACTAGGGATGTCAACTGCGTCTCGTTTAATCCCGATTAAAGTCCACTAGTGGTATGATAGTTCAAAAGAGTTTTTGTTTTTTGAGGAAAATGAACTAGGGAGCTAGCAAAAACTAACTAGATGGGACTGGCGGATGTCGTTTATTTGCCACTTACATCCCTAGTTTCATCTTACCATTTTAATTTCTTTTCGGCTGATGCTGCTTCAAACCATTTAAATATAGCTTGCCATGCTCGGCAATAATTCGTATGTCGTTTACCATGTAAGCTTACTGCCTGTATCATGCGATAACTATCTCTTACTTATGTCCAGCGGAAACCTTTCAGGATGGTGTTCGCACTAGGACACAATGTACAACCCCAGAATCTATTTGTGGAAGCAGTTTGCCATCCATGTTACCAGATGGTAGCAGTTCAGAGGCAACACCGCTGGAGAGCAGTCTGAGCACATATATTATAGTTCTTGAGGCTCTACTAGAGGCAAAAAGAGATGGTGTGGCTGCCATGAATGAGGTAATCTTGATCTTGAGGCTGGAAATTATGCAATTAGCTGCACGCATTATGCAAGCAACCCAAGAATTGGAGGAAGTAAGAATGTTGCATTTGAAGACGGAGGAGGTCCTGCTGTTTCTGCTATCTGAAGCCCAGGGTAATCCCAATTCTTCTTTAGATACCAATTGAAATTGTCATTAGATTATTGTACTTGCATGTTGTGTCATGTCTCTGAATGGATTATGTTGTAAGATCCCTATGTTGTCCATGTGTTGTAATGATTCAAATTTTTTAGGTGAGGTAATCCTCAGTACTTGTATGATTGACATAAGGTGAACTGTTTTTCGTGTGAGCATATTGTATTGGATGAAATAACTATTTGACTCAAAGTGTATCCAACCTATTGAATTCGAAGATCACGACATTTCTAAATCATAATCATATATAAAGGTGGAATAAATCTTTGTTGTGGTTTTGAAGAAATAAATAACAAAACATAGAATTATCTATGAATATTCGTAATTGAATACAAATTGGATTTGAATTTAGTTGCCAGGGCCCAGGGCAAACGTGAATGCTAATTCTCCCAAGTTTTGAACGAAGCGGCTAAACACCCACTATCATTTGTGGGGTGCCCGAAGCAAGTGTTTGCGAGATGGAAATTATTGTCTACCCCTGACACTTACATCCTTATCGACCGGATTTACACTGCTGTCGATAGGGGTAGACTAGTAACTTCAATCAGACATGACACGACCGCTTCTAAGCCCATTCAGACACGGTGGGCACCAAACGTGGGCGGCAAAACACATTTGATTCAAGCTCGTCCGAAAGACATGTGTCTCTCCCTCCATTTCCCCATTCATACACAGTGGGAGGCAAAACAAACTCTCCTCATCCGAAATCGATGTAGGCAAATATTTTAAATAGGGGCAGATGTGTAACTTCACTCAGACGTGACACAACCGCCCTACCTCTCAGCTCCGTTTATACACCGTGGGCGCAAACCATGGGCGGCAAAACACCCTCTCCTCGCCCAAAATCGCTACCCGCAAATATTTGGGAGATGCGTGATTACTGTCCTATCCCCAACCGACGTGATGTCCAAAATTTTGAACGGGGGATAAGTTCGTAACTTTCCCACATTTCAGACAAGCGTGTCCCGAAGTTTGAGATACCCCCTCCCCCTCCATTTCCCCATTCATACACCGTCGGTGCCACAACAACCTCCCCACTGCGGCTAGCGTCCTCCGTCCGCCTCCCATCCTCCACCTTGCTGGAGCCGCTACCCCTACCCCGTCGTCCACTGCAAGAGATGGACGTTGATACGTCTTCAACGTATCTATAATTTTTGATTGTTCCATGCTATTATATTATCTATTTTGGATGTTTAATGGGCTTTATTATACAATTTTAAATTATTTTTGGGACTAACCTACTAACCAAAGGCCCAGTGCAAATTGCTGTTTTTTTGCCTATTTTAGTGTTTCGCAGAAAAGGAATATCAAACGGAATCCAAATGGAATGAAACCTTTGGGAGAGTGATTTTTGGAATAAACGCAATCCAGGAGACTTGGAGTGGAGGTCAAGAAAGAAACGAGGAGGCCACGAGGCAGGAGGGCGCGCCCAGGGGGGTAGGCGCGCCCCCACCCTCGTGGGCCCCTTGTGGCTCCCCTGACCGACTTCTTTCACCTATATATACTCATATACCCCAAAAACATCCGAGAGCACCACGAAACCCTATTTCCACCGCCGCAACCTTCTGTACCCGTGAGATCCCATCTTGGGGCCTTTTCCAGCACTCCGTCGGAGGGGGAATCGATCACGGAGGGCTTCTACATCAACACCATAGCTTCTACGATGACGTGTGAGTAGTTTACCACAGACCTTCGGGTCCATAGTTATTAGCTAGATGGCTTCTTCTCTCTCTTTGGATCTCAATACAAAGTTCTCCTCGATCTTCTTGGAGATCTATTCGATGTAATTCTTTTTGCGGTGTGTTTGTCGAGATCCGATGAATTGTGGGTTTATCATCAAGATTATCTATGAACAATATTTGAATCTCCTCTGAATTCTTTTATGTATGATTTCTTATCTTTGCAAGTCTCTTTGAATTATCAGTTTGGTTTCGCCTACTAGATTGATCTTTCTTGCAATGGGAGAAGTGCTTAGCTTTGGGTTCAATCTTGCATGTCCTTTCCCAGTGACAGCAGGGGCAGCAAGGCACGTATTGTATTGTTGCCATCGAGGATAAAAAGATGGGGTTTATATCATATTGCTTGAGTTTATCCCTCTACATCATGTCATCTTGCCTAATGCGTTACTCTGTTCTTATGAACTTAATACTCTAGATGCATGCTGGATATCGGTCGATGTGTGGAGTAATAGTAGTAGATGAAGAATCTTTTCGGTCTACTTGTCGCGGACGTGATGCCTATATACATGATCATGCCTAGATATTCTCATAACTATGCACTTTTCTATCAATTGCTCGACAGTAATTTGTTCACCCACCGTAATACTTATGCTATCTTGAGAGAAGCCACTAGCGAAACCTATGGCCCCCGGGTCTATCTTCCATCATATTATTTTGCTATCAATTTACTATGCCTTCCGTCTTTTATTTTGCAATCTTTATTTTCCAATCTATATCATAAAAATACCAAAAATATTTATCTTATTATCTCTAACAGATCTCACTTTTGCAAGTGGCCGTGAAGGGATTGACAACCCCTTTATCGCGTTGGTTGCAAGGTTCTTATTTGTCTGTGTAGGTCCGAGGTGACTTGCGTGTAGTCTCCTACTGGATTGATACCTTGGTTCTCAAAAACCTAGGGAAATACTTACGCTACTTTGCTGCATCACCCTTTCCTCTTCAAGGGAAAACCAACGCAGTGCTCAAGAGGTAGCAAGAAGGATTTCTGGCACCATTGCCGGGGAGATCTACGCCATGTCAAGTCAAGTCGAGACATACCAAGTACCCATCACAAACTCTTATCCCTCGCATTACATTATTCGCCATTTGCCTCTCGTTTTCCTCTCCCCCACTTCATCTTTGCCGTTTTATTCGCCCTCTTTTTGCGTTCGCTTTTTTTTCGCTTGCTTTTTGTGTGCTTGTGTGTTGGATTGTTTGTCACGATGGCTCAAGATAATACTAAATTGTGTGATTTTTCAAATACCAACAACAATGATTTTCTTAGCACTCCGATTGCTCCTATTGCCGATGCTAAATCTTGTGAAATTAATGCTGCCTTGCTGAATCTTGTCATGAAAGATCAATTCTCTGGCCTTCCTAGTGAAGATGCCGCTACACATCTAAACAACTTTTTTGATTTGTGTGATATGCAAAAGAAGAAAGATGTGGATAATGATATTGTTAAATTGAAGCTATTTCCATTTTTGCTTAGAGATCGTGCTAAAACTTGGTTTCGTCTTTGCCTAAAAATAGTATTGATTCTTGGAATAAGTGCAAAGATGCTTTTATCTCTAAGTATTTTCCTCCCGCTAAGATCATCTCTCTTAGAAACAATATTATGGATTTTAAGCAACTTGATCATGAGCATGTTGCACAATCTTGGGAGAGGATGAAATTAATGATTCGCAATTTCCCTACACATGGTTGAAATTTATGGATGATCATACAAATTTTATATGTCGGATTGAATTTTGCTTCTAGAAATCTTTTAGATTCGGCTGCGGGAGGCACTTTTATGGAAATCACTTTAGGAGAAGCTACTAAACTCCTAGATAATATTATGGTTAATTATTCTCAATGGCACACCGAAAGAACTACTAGTAAAAAAGTTCCTGCTATAGAAGAGATTAATGTTTTGAGTGGATAGATGGATGAACTTATGAAATTGTTTGCTAATAGGAGTGCTCCTATTGATCCTAATGATATGCCTTTGTCTACTTTGATTGAGAATAATAATGAATCTATGGATGTTAATTTTGTTGGTAGGAATAATTTTGGTAACAACGCGTATAGAGGAAACTTTAATCCTAGGCCGTTTCCTAGTAATTCCTCTAATAATTATGGAAATTCCTACAACAACTCTTATGGAAATTTTAATAAGATGCCCTATTATTTTGAGACTAGTGTTAAAGAATTTATGATTTCGCAAAAGAATTTCAATACCTTGCTTGAAGAAAAATTGCCTAAGATTGATGAGTTGGCTAGGAACGTGGATAGAATTTCTCTTGATGTTTATTCTTTGAAACTTAGATCTATCCACCTAAGGATGATATCAATGCTTCTCTCAAATCTATGAGAATTTCCATTGATGAGTGCAAGGAAAGAACCGCTAGGATGCGTGCTAAGAAAGATAGCTTTGTAAAAGCGTGTTCTTCTAGTTTTCATGATAATAGGAATGAAGATCTAAAAGTTATTGATGTGTCTCCTATTAAATCTTTGTTTTGCAATATGAATCTTGATAATGATGGGACTGGAGATGAGTCAACTTTAGTTAAAAGGCGTCCCAATAATTCGGAGTTTTTAGATCTAGATGCAAAAATTGGTAAAAGTGGGATTGAAGAGGTCAAAACTTTACATAGCAATGAACCCACTATTTTGGATTTCAAGGAATTTAATTATGATAATTGTTCTTTAATAGATTGTATTTCCTTGTTGCAATCCGTGTTAAATTCTCCTCATGCATATAGTCAAAATAAAGCTTTTACCAAACATATCGTTGATGCTTTAATGCAATCCTATGAAGAAAAGCTTGAATTAGAAGTTTCTATCCCTAGAAAACTTTATGATGAGTGGGAACCTACTATTAAAATTAAGATTAAAGATCATGAGTGCTATGCTTTGTGTGATTTGGGTGCTAGTGTTTCCACGATTCCAAAAACTTTGTGTGATGTGTTAGGTTTCCGTGAATTTGATGATTGTTCTTTAAACTTGCACCTTGCGGATTCCACCATTAAGAAACCTACGGGAAGGATTAATGATGTTCTTATTGTTGCAAATAGGAATTATGTGCCCGTAGATTTCATTGTTCTTCACATAGATTGCAATCCTACATGTGCTATTATTCTTGGTAGACCTTTCCTTATAACGATTGGTGCATTTATTGATATGAAAGAAGGAAATATTAGATTCCAATTTCTGTTAAGGAAATGCATGGAACACTTTCCTAGAAATAAAATTAAATTACCTTATGAATCTATTATTAGAGACACTTATGGATTGCATACCAAAGATGATAATACCTAGATCTATTCTTGCCTTTATGCCTAGCTAGGGGCGTTAAACAATAGCGCTTGTTGGGAGGCAACCCAATTTTATTTTTGTTTCTTGATTTTTGGTTCTGTTTAGTAATAAATAATTCATCTAGCTTCTGTTAAGATGTGTTTTCATGTTTTAAATTAGTGTTTGTGCCAAGTAGAACCTTTGGGAAGACTTGGGTGAAGTCTTTATGATCTTGCTGTAAAAAACAGAAACTTTAGCGCTCACGAGATTAGCTACAACTTTTTACTGGAGAATGATTTTAGGTTGATTATTTTTTAAGATGATTAATAGACAAATTACTCACGTCCACCAATTTATTTCAGAATTTTTGAAGTTACATAAGTATATGTTTGATCCAGATTACTACAGACTGTTCTGTTTTTGACAGATTCTGTTTTTCGTGTGTTGTTTGCTTATTTTGATGAATCTATGGCTAGTATCAGGGGGTATGAACCATAGAGAAGTTGGAATACAGTAGGTTTAACACCAATATAAACAAATTATGAGTTCATTACAGTACCTTATGATGGTGATTTGTTTTCTTATACTAACGGAGCTCATGAGATTTTCTGTTGAGTTTTGTGTTGTGAAGTTTTCAAGTTTTGGGTAAAGATTTGATGGATTATGGAATAAGCAGTTGCAAGAGCCTAAGCTTGGGGATGCCCAAGGCACCCCAAGGTAAAATTCAAGGACAACCAAAAGCCTAAGCTTTGGGATGCCCCGGAAGGCATCCCCTCTTTCGTCTTCATCCATCGGTAACTTTACTTGATGCTATATTTTTATTCACCACATGATATGTGTTTTGCTTGGAGCGTCTTGTATGATTTGAGTCTTTGCTTTTTAGTTTACCACAATCATCCTTGCTGTACACACCTTTTGGGAGAGACACACATGAATCAGAATTTATTAGAATACTCTATGTGCTTCACTTATATCTTTTGAGCTAGATAATTTTGCTCTAGTGCTTCACTTATATCTTTTAGAGCACGGTGGTGGTTTTATTTTATAGAAATTATTGATCTCTCATGCTTCACTTATATTATTTTGAGTCCTTTAGAACAGCATGGTAGTTTTCTTTGGCTATAAAATTAGTCATAATATGATAGGCATCCAAGATCGGTATAATAAAAACTTTCATAAAAAGTGCATTGAATACTATGAGAAGTTTGATACTTGATGATTGTTTTGAGATATGAAGATGGTAATATTAGAGTCGTGCTAGTTGAGTAGTTGTGAATTTTAGAAATACTTGTGTTGAAGTTTGCAAGTCCCGTAGCATGCACGTATGGTAAACGTTATGTGACAAATTTGAAACATGAGGTGTTCTTTGATTGTCATCCTTATGAGTGGCGGTTGGGGACGAGCGATGGTCTTTTCCTACCAATCTATCCCCCTAGGAGCATGCGCGTAGTTCTTGATTTTTGATGACTTGTAGATTTTTGCAATAAGTATGTGAGTTCTTTATGACTAATGTTGAGTCCATGGATTATACGCACTCTCACCTTTCCATCATTGCTAGCCTCTTCGGTACCGTGCATTGCCCTTTCTCACCTTGAGAGTTGGTGCAAACTTCGCCGGTACATCCAAACCCCGTGATACGATACGCTCTATCACACATAAACCTCCTTATATCTTCCTCAAAACAGCCACCATACCTACCTATTATGGCATTTCCATAGCCATTCCAAGATATATTGCCATGCAACTTTCCACCATTTCATTTATTATGACACGCTTCGTCATTGTCATATTGCCTTGCATGATCATGTAGTTGACATCGTATATGTGGCAAAGCCACCATGCATAATTTATCATACATGTCACTCTTGATTCATTGCCCATCCCGGTACACCGCCGGAGGCATTCATATAGAGTCATATTTTGTTCTAGTATCGAGTTGTAACCATTGAGTTGTAAATACATATAAGTGTGATGATCATCATTAATAGAGCATTGTCCCAAATAAAAAAATAAAAAAAGGAAAGGCCAAATTTAAAAAGGCCAAAAAAGAGAAAAGAAATAAAAAGGGACAATGCTACGATCCTTTTTTTCCACACTTGTGCTTCAAAGTAGCACCATGATCTTTATGATAGAGAGTCTCTTGTTTTGTCACTTTCATATACTAGTGGGAATTTTTCATTATAGAACTTGGCTTGTATATTCCAACAATGGGCTTCCTCAAATGCCATTGGTCTTCGTGAGCAAGCAAGTTGGGTGCACACCCACTTAGTTTCTTTTGTTGAGCTTTCATACATCTATAGCTCTAGTGCATCCGTTGCATGGCAATCCCTACTCCTTGCATTGACATCAATTGATGGGCATCTCCCTAGCCCGTTGATTAGCCGCGTCAATGTGAGACTTTCTCCTTTTTTGTCTTCTCCACATAACCCCCATCATTATATTCTATTCCACCCATAGTGCTATATCCATGGCTCACGCTCATGTATTGCGTGAAAGTTGAAAAAAGTTTGAGATTACTAAAGTATGAAACAATTGCTTGGCTTGTCATCGGGGTTGTGCATGATGAGAGCATTCTTGTGTGACGAAAATGGATCATGACCAAACTATATGATTTTGTAGGGATGAACTTTCTTTGGCCATGTTATTTTGAGAAGACATGATTGCTTAGTTAGTATGCTTGAAGTATTATTATTTTTATGTCAACATTAAACTTTTATCTTGAATCTTTCGCACCTGAACATTCATGCCACAATAAAGAAAATTATATTGAAAAATATGCTAGGTAGCATTCCACATCAAAAATTATGTTTTTATCATTTACCTACTCGAGGACGAGCATGAATTAAGCTTGGGGATGCTTGATACGTCTCCAACGTATCTATAATTTTTGATTGTTCCATGCTATTATATTATCTGTTTTGGATGTTTAATGGGCTTTATTATACACTTTTATATTATATTTGGGACTAACCTACTAACCAAAGGCCTAGTGCAAATTGCTGTTTTTTGTCTATTTCAGTGTTTCGCAGAAAAGGAATATCAAACGGAATCCAAACGGAATGAAACCTTCGGGAGAGTGATTTTTAGAACAAAAGCAATCCAGGAGACTTGGAGTGGAGGTCAAGAAAGAAACGAGGAGGCCACGAGG
>NC_057802.1:372503302-372514122 GCF_018294505.1 Triticum aestivum
CCTCGTGGGCCCCTCGTGGCTCCCCTGACCGGCTTCTTTCACCTATATATACTCATATACCCCGAAAACATCCAAGAGCACCACGAAACCCTATTTCCACCACCGCAACCTTCTGTACCCATGAGATCCCATCTTGGGGCCTTTTCCGGCACTCCGCCAGAGGGGGAATCATTCACGGAGGGCTTCTACATCAACACCATAGCCTCTCCTATGATGTGTGAGTAGTTTACCATAGACCTTCGGGTCCATAGTTATTAGCTAGATGACTTCTTCTCTCTCTTTGGATCTCAATACAAAGTTCTCCTCGATCTTCTTGGAGATCTATTCGATGTAATTCTTTTTGCGGTGTGTTTGTCGAGATCCGATGAATTGTGGGTTTATGATCAAGATTATCTATGAACAATATTTGAATCTCCTCTAAACTCTTTTATGTATGATTTGTTATCTTTGCAAGTCTCTTTGAATTATCAGTTTGGTTTGGCCTACTAGATTGATCTTTCTTGCAAGGGAGAAGTGCTTAGCTTTGGGTTCAATCTTGCGGTGTCCTTTCCCAGTGACAGCAGGGGCAGCAAGGCACGTATTGTAATGTTGCCATCGAGGATAAAAAGATGGGGTTTATATCATATTGCTTGAGTTTATCCCTCTACATCATGTCATCTTGCCTAATGCGTTACTCTATTCTTATGAACTTACTCTAGATGCATGCTGGATAGCAGTCGATGTGTGGAGTAATAGTAGTAGATGCAGAATCGTTTCGGTCTACTTGTCGCGGACGTGATGCCTATATACATGATCATTCCTAGATATTCTCATAACTATGCACTTTTCTATCAATTGCTCGATAGTATTTGTTCACCCACCGTAATACTTATGCTATCTTGAGAGAAGCCACTAGTGAAACCTATGGCCCCCGGGTCTATCTTCCATCATATTATTTTCCTATCAATTTACTATTCCTTCCATCTTTTATTTTGCAATCTTTATTTTCCAATCTATATCATAAAAATACCAAAAATATTTATCTTATTATCTCTATCAGATCTCACTTTTGCAAGTGGCCGTGAAGGGATTGACAACCCCTTTATCGCATTGGTTGCAAGGTTCTTATTTGTTTGTGTAGGTCCGAGGCAACTTGCGTGTAGTCTCCTACTGGATTGATACCTTGGTTGTCAAAAACTGAGGGAAATACTTATGCTACTTTGCTGCATCACCCTTTCCTCTTCAAGGGAAAACCACCGCAGTGCTTAAGAGGTAGCAGACGTCTCTCATCCACGGCGCCGGACCAGGATCCTTTCATCGCGTCCTCTCGCTTCATCGGCGCCGTCGTCCACCTTGCCGTTGCCGCTCCTACGACCACCTCGTCCACGGCAACAGGATTTATCCCCCGACCCGGCCGTCTATCGTATAAAGTCTTCTTCCCCGCCGTCGACAACCATCGCACGTGCAGCACCCTCAACGTATCAGCAGAGGCCTACACGGCGTCGCAAGAGAGGTGGTACTATTCCATATGGCTTAAGTTATTGATCTCACCTAGAAAATGAATCGTAAATTGTTTACTGTACTTTTCTTGTCCATACCAAATCGTAGTGGCTAGTTGAAAGCAAACATTGGTTGCGAAGTAGCTTTGTCCGGTTTGCACCTTCAGTTCCGCCATGGCATGGTCACTATACTCGTAAAGCTTACGGTTTGCCCCCTTTATATTCACTACCATCATCATAGGTGCTTCGTGTCGTTCTAGCACTGCTCCTCAAGACCTCAACCCATCAAGCGAAACAACATGCCACTCATAATTCCAAAGCTTAGGTGTTGAAATAGGAATCTGATATGATGCTCATATTATTAAAACAGAGAACGTTTAATTGGTCACCTAATGTTTCTATATTCATTTCGAAAAGCACGTGCGCCACCCACTGGTCCAGCTAGTTCCACTTTACCGATTTTACTCTTGATGCTTAGGGTTTTCCCCTTTTATCTACTCTACTGCTTTCTGTCGTACTAGCATTACTCCACCCTTCAAGCTAAACAACACAACACTCAAAATTCCAAAGCTTAGTTGTTCAATTATGATTGTGATATGATACTGATATTACTTAACAGACACATTTAATTGGTTAGCTATAGGTCCCACTTGAGTTTCCAAATGCATGTCGCGTCATATAGAGAGACAGCAGAATTGCATTTCTTTGTCACTTGTTGACTGTACTTTCTTGTCCATACCAAATTTTAGTTGTTATTTTAAAGCAAACATCGGTTGCTAACTACCCTTTGCGCGGTTTGCAGCTTCAGATCTGCCATCCCACTGCCACGGTCAACACTATACTCATCATGCTTACGGTTTCCCCATTTTATGATCACCATGATCAGCCTACGTGGTTTGTGTCGTAATAGCACTGCTCCACCCATCGAGCTAAACAAGCTTAGTTGTACAAATTCAAATATGATATTATGCTGATATTAGTAAAACTGAGAGATGTTTAAGTGGTCAGCTAAATGTTCCTACTTTAGTTTCGAAATGCATGTGAGCCACATATGTATAGAAAGACTCGTAATATCTTCAATCTGCTTGCTCTTCTGCTCTTCTTTAAAATGATCCTCTTCTCTTATTTAATAAGTGTGTTCCTTGTTGGGTTATGTTCCTTGTTGGGAAGAGTAGCGGAGACATTTGCGGTCGACTGGTCAGGTCGAGTTGTTCTCCCTTAGTATATTTTGAATATGCCAGTTCAAGTCGACTTGTTCTTCTTTACTATATGTTGAAGCTGTCATCTGCGAAGTATCATCACTTCTGGAGCTCTCATATTTTGAGTAGTAGGCCACATTATATTAATGCACACACCAAATTACAGCATGCATGGCATCTCTCAGAAGAATTGCAGAGATAGCACAAAGGGGATTACAGGGAGGCAGTATTGGATTAGAATCACTTCTGCATTACAAAGATAATCTCACTTGTTTTTATGTTTTCATGCATGTCAGGTATTGAACATTATCAAAATGAATATGAGAATGGGCGCACGAGAGGAATATTGCGGAACAATCCACTGGCTAACAAACTTGGCATGGTGGAGGATGGCCTATCTTATTCACCCATCAAGTTGCTTGCTCTAACTTGGCAAGCTTGTATTGGTCGCACATATTTTGCATCTGACCTCTTGCATTACTTCTACTTTGTTACACCATCTGCTTAGTTTAAGCATCACATATGAGTATATGCCATACCTATCCATTTTCGGTACCTATTCCATGTGTCGTCATACTATGTTTTTCCAGTCAAATGTTGTTCTTTCGTAAATGTCCAAAAGGAAGAGGGTGAGTGTAGATCCTCAAGGAGTACAAACTAGGTATTTGGAAAAGGTAGTGATACCTGTTAAATCAGATAGATCAGCAGCCACGGAAAAACACAGGCCCAACTGTACCACACTTTACCCCTACTCCACTGGCCAAACCCCTATTAGAACTGCTGAGAGCCCCGCGTCAGGTACTGTCTATGATATCAATTCAAAATTGGGATAATTGGTTTTATGCCCCTAGTTGTGTCCCACTCGACAGAATTTCCCCTAATTTTGAAAAGCCAGTGGTTCTGTCCAACCCACTTTGGTCGTCTTGTGCTTTTGCCCTTTGATCGTTTGACCGTCACTTTGAAAACTTCATAACTAATTAATCTAAATCAGAAAAATGAAAATAAGATACCAAAATGTTTGGGAAAACATCACCTACATGTCAATGTCATTTGAATTCATGACAAAAGTGTTGGAAAGTGCCCATCTGAGTTTTAGCTCTTATCATACCACCATGAACAGTAAAATCTAAAAAGAATTAAAAAATAAATTTGGTGGCAAAGAATGACAAATGTTTTAAGTGCTTGCCAAGTTTTATCAGGGAATGACCTTCGTGGAAGTCGTGGCAAAAAAAAGCAATCAACACTCCAAAATAGATTATTTTTTTGCCACGACTTCTACGAATGTCATTCCCTCATAAAACTTGGCAAGCACTTAAAACATTTGTCATTCTTTGCCACCAAATTTATTTTTGAATTTTTTATTTTTTTTAAATTTTACTGTTCATGGTGGTATGATAAGAGCTAAAACTCGGATGGGCACTTTCCATCACTTTTGTCATGAATGCAAATGACATTGACATGTAGGTGATGTTTTCCCAAACATTTTGGTATCTTATTTGCATTTTTCTGATTTAGTATGAATTAGTTATGAAGTTTTCAAGGTGACGGTCAAACGGTCAAAGGGAAAAATCACAAGACGACCAAAGTGGGTTGGACAAAACTGCTGGCTTTTGAAAATTAGGGGCAATCCTGTCGAGTGGGACACAACTAGGGGCATAAAACCAATTATCCCTTCAAAATTTGAACTCCTAAATTTCTGCATGTGCCTTACCTTCTCTCTTGTATGAAAACTAATTTCACATGAATCTCCTTGCTCAAAGGATCATAGGATCTCACAACAATACTGGGCTCTGCGTTGCTCTTGTCAATACCTCTTGCCCTTTGTCAGCATACTTACACTCATTATTGTTTGATTATGTAGCATCACTATAAATGTTCACTTCTTTATCCTCCATTTGCTTGAAATTATAAGATCAATATTTACTCTTAGATAAATGTAGAATTAACACAATGGTTATGAAGTTTTGGATTGCTCATGTAAGTACCTGTTGTCATGTACTCGCTCTGTATCGAATTAATTGTTGATCAATTGGATGAATTTAGAACTTAATAGTGCTAGATACATCCATTTTAGCGACAAGTAATAACGGACGGTGGTGGTATTACTGTACTTGCATCGCGAGATAGTTGATTGTCTAGAATTACTCTACATCTTATCTGCCCTGCCCTCCACATTCTCCAAATTATCATATCTACATTTACTCTTACCAAAATGTTGAATAAAGCCGATGCCACTGCACACGTTGATGTCTGCATTCCTCTTGTTAGTACCTTTTGCCTTGTAACCCTGTACTTAATTAATTGATATTTGATTATGTATCATCAGTCTGCACCTGAGCTTCATTATCCCCTGTTTCTTCCAATATTATTTGATCTATATTTACTCTTTGCAAAATGTAGAATAATGGCAACGCTTATAAAGAATTTTCTTTGGGGATTTTATTGAATTATCCTTCCATCAATATGGAGAAGGGCTTTGTCCAACCCATGTTAACATGTAATGTAAGTTCATCCTTCTCAAGCCTTCAAACTTTGTTCTAGTATAGATTTGGAAAGGCATCATTTCCTCCACTGCTGTTTACTTTGTTGTTTACATTTGATTGGATGTTTGCAACAACTACCAGTTTTAAATTGCAGTTGTGAAAACATGTTCCTTATGCAGAACAAATCCATTTATTTGCTTATATAATTGTGAAACCTGTTACGTGTCTCCTTGTTTCTCTTTCAGAGTCGTATCTCTTATGCCAGGCAGAACTTTAGGGAAGATAGTGAGCCAAACCATATTGAGGACAGCGAGATGACCCCAAGGTCCTGTCTTGATGAATACAGTGAGTTGAAGCTACTCACCAGCAGGTGTGAGACAACCTCTGTGTAGTCGCTGCCTCAATCAGTTTGACTTCTTCAGTCTCAACTTAAAGAGGAAAGTCTTTCTTCAGCTCAGCTCCAACTTGGAGTCAAAGATGCAATGAAGATGTCAGAGGACTGCCTTGCGCACTATGGTGCCATACAGCTAGGGATGGAGCATCTATCGTTGACACAACTAAGGTCTCATCAGCCTGTTCGGCTGCTTGCGGGGCCTGTCCTGGACAGGCCTAGTGCCTTCTGAAGTGCTCTTAGTTTTGTATATTCTTTTGTTGGCGCGTTTATATGCACTGCTAGCGACCTTTGATGCCCAGTGTATGTAATCCACGGTCACGTTGCGCTTTATTATCACCGGCAGCGAACTTTGATTCCAAGTGGATGTAATATGCCGTAATTTCTTTATTGTATAGTCTAGGTTTATTCTTTGTTCGGTATGCTGTAATTTAGGCCGGAACGTTCAGTGGATCTCAGCATTGTCGGTCTTCAGGCCGGCCCGTTACTCATATGGGCCAAAACATGGGCCTATAATCATCTTGTGCCATTAGCAGGTCTAAACCTATAGTAGTTTCCCGCCTTTAACAGGCCGAGTAAAGTTCTAGCCAGCTGGGCCAATGAATACCATGGGCTTTTGACAAGCTAAAACCTAGACCGGGCTAGCGTTGAGCCGAAAAATTCACGGGCCAATACAGGCCGAAACTGCCTAAGGCCCATGTTTGACCCAAATAGGACGAGCAGTTAACATGCCAAAATATATATCGAGCCTGTTTGGCCCAATAAAGTTATGGGCTTTAAGCAGGCCGGTATTTACACGGGCCATAGGCCTAAAAGTGTCACGGGCCATTATCAGATGGGCTGTAAGCAGGCCGGATTCAACGCGGGCTGTAATTAGGCCCAACTTTTACACGAGCCATTAACAGGTCGATAGGCCAGTTGGGCTGAAATTTATCCACGAAGACTACGGGCCGTTAAGAGGCCTAAAGTTACTTCGGACAAGAAATAGCCCAGTTTCTACATGGGCTATTAAATGGCCTAAAGTTAAACCGGGACGACAACGTCCCAGATGCACCACGGGCCGCTAACAGGTCGAAACTATTATCGGGCCGAACTGGTAACGGGCATTTAACAGGCTGAAATACAAACCTGTCTTAGAATGGGCCCAGAAGAACAGTGGCCTGTTAACGGGCCAAATCTGATATGGTCCGTAATTTGGCCCAAAACACGGCAGGCTGTGAACGGGCCTCGTCTAGTATGGGCCTCAATTTGACCCAAAACATGGTAGGCTGTTAACGGGCCAGCCCACTAGTGTCTGAAAAAACATGGTGGGCCTTTAGCTAGGCCGGCCTTTTCACCGGAATGGGCCTCTGTTGGGCCGTGCCACATGTCGACGTATCATAGGCGCCTCCTGTCTAATGAGTGGATGACATCTGTCCCAACGGTGAGCCAACACGTGTTTCCCCCGGCCAATGACAATTTTACACGAGGAAAATCCTCATTGGTCCGGGCTATTAACGGGTTATTGGATCCAAAACCGGACCCGATAGCTTAACGGCGACCCGTTACGGTGGATGCCACATGTCGGTCACCCTTGATGAAAGCACTTCTATGACGCGCAATTTATCGTCATGGAAGTGGACACTTCCGTCATGATAATTTTGGTAATGTTATGGAACACTTCTACGACAGCACAGGTATGACTATCTTGATTCTGTCATAAAATCATCATGGATGTACATGCATGACAAAAAACGTGACCTACTATGACAAACACGTATCATCACGGAAGTGTCTTTTTTTGTAGTGTTTTGACGTTCTCAAACTTTTTCAACTTTCACGCAATACATGAGCATGAGCCATGGACATAGCACTATAGGTGGAATAGACGGTGGTTGTGGAGAAGACAAAAAAGAAGGAGATAGTTTCACATCAACTAGGCGTATCAACAGGCTATGGAGATGCCCATTAATAGATATCAATGTGAGTGAGTAGGGATTGCCATGCAATGGATGCACTAGAGCTATAAGTTTATGAAAGCTCAAAAAATAAAACTAAGTGGGTGTGCATCCAACTCGCTTGCTCACGATGACCTAGGGCATTTTGAGGAAGCCCATCATTGGAATATACAATCCAAGTTCTATAATGAAAAATTCCCACGAGTATATGAAAGTGATAACATACGAGACTCTCTATCACGAAGATCATGGTGCTACTTTGAAGCACAAGTGTGGCAAAAAAGGATAGTAACATTGTCCCTTCTCTCTTTTTCTCTCATTTTTTTCTGTCTTTTTTGTTGCGCCTTCTCTCATTTTTTTGGCCTCTTTTTTTTTCGTCCGGAGTCTCATGCATCCCGACTTGTGGGGGAATCATAGTCTCCATCATCCTTTCCTCACTTGGGACAATGCTCTAATAATGAAGATCATCAAGCTTTTATTTACTTACAACTCAAAAATTACAACTCGATACTTAGAACAAAATATGACTCTATGTGAATGCCCCCGGCGGTGTACCAGGATGTGCAATGAATCAAGAGTGACATGTATGAAAGAATTATGAACGGTGGCTTTGCCACAAATACGATGTCAACTACATGATCATGCATAGCAATATGACAATGATGGAACGTGTCATAATAAACGGAACAGTGGAAAGTTGCATGGCAATATATCTCAGAATGGCTATGGGAATGCCATAATAGGTAGGTATGGTGGCTGTTTTGAGGAAGGTATATGGTGGGTTTATGGTACCGGCGAAAGTTGCGCGGTACTAGAGAGGCTAGCAATGGCGGAAAGGTGAGAGTGTGTATAATCCATGGAATCAACATTAGTCATAAAGAACTCATATAATTTTTGCAAAAATCTATTAGTCATCGAAACAAAGTACTACACACATGCTCCTAGGGGGATAGATTGGTAGGAAAAGACCACCACTTGTCCTCGACCGCCACTCATAAGGAAGACAATCAATAAATAAATGATGCTCCGACTTCATCACATAACGGTTCACCATACGTGCATGCTACGGGACTCACAAACCTTAACACAAGTATTTCTCAAATTCACAACTACTTACTAGCATGACTCTAATATCACCATCTTCATATCTCAAAACAATCATAATGAATCAAACTTCTCATAGTATTCAATGCACTTTATATGAAAGTTTTTTTTATATCCCTCTTGGATGCCTAACATATTAGGACTAATTTTATAACCAAAGCAAATTACCATGCTGTTATAAAGACTCTCAAAATAATATAAGTGAAGTACGAAAGTTCATCAATTTCTATAAAATAAAACCACCGCCGTGCTCTAAAAAGATATGAGTGAAGCACTAGAGCAAAATTGCCTAGCTCAAAAGATATAAGTGAAGCACATAGAGCATTCTAATAAATTACGATTCATGCACGTGTGTCACAAAATTTGTCTACAGCAAGGATGATTGTGAAAAACTAAAAATCAAAGACTCAAATCATACAATACGCTCCAAGCAAAACACATATCATGTGGTGAATAAAATATAGCCTCAAGTAAAGTTGCCGATAGACGAAGACGAAAGAGGGGATGCCTTCTCGGGGCATCCCCAAGCTTAGGATTTTTGACATCCTTCAAAATTACCTTGGGGTGCCTTGGGCATCCTCAAGCTTAGGCTCTTGCCACTCCTTATTCCATAGTCCATCAAATCCTAACCCAAAACTTGAAAACTTCACAACACAAAACTTCAACAGAAAATCTCGTAAGCTCCGTTAGTATAAGAAAATAAATCACCACTTTTGTACTGTTGTGAACTCATTCTTTATTTATATTGGTGTAATATCTACTGTATTCAAACTTTTCCATGGTTCATACCCCCTGATACTAGCCATAGATGCATGAAAATAAGCAAACAACACACGAAAAACAGAACAGTCTGTAGAAATCTGGATATTTCGAATACTTCTGTAACTCTAAAAATCCCGAGAAATTAGGAAGTCCTAGATAATTTGTCTATTAATCTTATGCAAAAAGAATTAACTAAAAATCACTCTCCAGGTAAAAATGAGAATTGTTTTTGTGAGCGCAAAAGTTTCTGTTTTTCAGCAAGATCAAATTAACTATCACCATAGGCTATCCCAAAGGTCTTACTTGGCACAAACACTAATTAAAACACAAAACCAAATCTAACTAGAGGATAGATGAAATATTTATTGCAAAACAAGACCTAAAAGCAAGAACAAAAATAAAATTGGGTTGCCTCCCAATGTGAGGACCGGTTTTCCAATAAAACATTTATTGAGAAACCGACCCTTATATCAAACCAGTATAGAAGAATCCTTCTTACTGGTGGACAAATCCTTGATACAGAAATCCAGAAGTACTAAATATTATACAAGGTTGAGCTGAGGTTGCTCAATAATTTATTACAAGCACGCCGATATAATACATAAGGGCGGATATGACACAAGGAGTATGGTGGCATAACTACTGACTCGTAATAAAAGTGGTGGTGGATATGTCACAGCGAAATGGGTGACAAGACTCCTAAATTTTACAGCTCATCGAGCACCGGAGTGAGGCTCGATGATTTTATTGGTGTAGCGGAAGCGTATATAACACAAGTGACCAATTCCAGGATCGCACGGAACTGACTGGGACTCCTCTAGGCGTCGGACTCGCTATCGAACTCTTCATCCATAAGATCGCCTTCGTCAACATCTGGCCAAATCAACAAGCCAGGTGAGTACTTTGAATGTACTCGCAAGACAGTTTGGACATAAGATATAACAAATGCAAACATGATGCACATGAGCAGATTAGTAATGCGCACTCAGATAATAAATTGCACTGCACGATAAATAAAAAGGAAGTCAGGCGGTAGTCCTCCCGAAATCCCAATAAAATAGCTGAAGAACGATCGGGTGTCTGAAGCGACGCCTCGAAAGGTAAAATAAATTAACAATGCCGCCGTCTGGCGTCAGAGCGACACCACATAAAGGGCTCATATTGAAATATAAACGACAGTGCGTGCCACAGTCGGACGTCTAAGCGACATCTCGAAAAGGGCTTATATCAAAAGTAAATAGCAAGAATGCCACAGTCGGACGTCTGAGCGACATCACATAAAGGGCTTATATCAAAGTAAATAACAAGAGTGCCACAGTCGGATGTCTGAGCGACATCACATAAAGGGCTTATATCAAAAGTAAATAACAAGAGTGCCACAGTCGGACGTCTGAGCGACATCACATAAAGGGCTTATATCAAAAGTAAATAACAAGAGTGCCACAGTCGGACGTCTGAGCGACATC
>NC_057802.1:372514624-372517560 GCF_018294505.1 Triticum aestivum
GAGCGACATCACATAAAGGGCTTATATCAAAAGTAAATAACAAGAGTGCCACAGTCGGACGTCTGAGTGACATCACATAAAGGGCTTATATCAAAAGTAAATAACAAGAGTGCCACAGTCGGACGTCTGAGCGACATCACATAATGGGCTTATATCAAAAGTAAATAACAAGAGTGCCACAGTCGGACGTCTGAGCGACATCACATAAAGGGCTTATATTTCATTATTCGAATTCAAGTAGCTCATGAATTTAAATCTCAAGGGAATACTCATGTATGTAATAATAAACTGGTTAGTCCATCCACAGGAATAACATTCAGCCGGGTTTACCATTCATGTTTATTCACCGGGGATTTTCACAGAGACTGACACAGAGACTGATGCTGAGACGGACGTTGAGACTGATACTGATACTGATATGGATATGTTGACCAAGATCCTTGACCATGGACACGGTTACTCGGATGGGTTTTGACTCTGCAGAGTTTGTACTCTTTAACCACAGCCAACGGATTTCAGTAGTCACAAAGGACTAGTTCTGTTTACGGTATTTTAGGAGAAACACATCTAACCAGTACACACCCATTCCACATTCCGCTGCGAGGGATCACCCTAGGCAACATTCAAGAAAAACTTTAAGACGGGGAGGCCACAACCTCGAGTAGCATGGGATCAAATTTATATCGCGCGCTCTAAGGGGTGCCCCCCTCTCGGTCCCAACCGGAAACACCCATGCCCCCTGACCGGATGACGGGCTTTAATCCAGGGCCATGGAACCCTCATCATGGCCCCTCTATTTGGTGTGTACGAGGAAAGAGATTTGCAACTTACTAAACCGTATTCTTTGTAGAAAACATGTGGCAGCACGAAAAGGGGACGGATGGTAACGTGGCTGGATCCACGTTAACACTGGAGTTTAACGGTTGACATAAGACAAGCATGCTTCAACAATACCATCTTACCACCTTTCATGTCACCACATGATCATGTTATTTCCCATCAAATGATCACATCAAGTTTCAAAGCATACTGGTAGTTGCCTTGCATGCAATATAACACTCACTGATGCTCATATAAACATGCCATGAACTAACTATTCAAGCAAACATGCAAAACACTCATCATATCAAAGGTTCAAACATGCTTGCCTGGTTCGGATCAGTCGGTGTCTAGCTCGGTGAAGTTTGCGGCTCCGTCACCTCCTCCGGTATCTACGGTATAAAGAGAACGCGTACTAACGTAAATACCGAGTGTGCATAAAAGTTGTTCCAAATATTTTTCAAATAAATATGATAAAAAACTAGACAGAAGAATAAAGCTGACAGAAAAACAATCAACTCAAAATCATCACTTGTTTAAAAGTTATTAAGGTTTTAGTCCAGGGACCCATCTGTAATGAAACAGAAACTTTCCAGGGGCTAGTTCATAAAAAGGACAGAAAACGCCTCAGTTAGAAAACGTATTTTGCCCGAAGGCATTTTCAGAAAACGGTTCGAAAAAGAGAAAAAGTTGACGAGGGGGTCCCACCCGTCAGATTTGAATTTCAAACAGAGCACACCGGCGCCCGAGGACCGCGGTGGCCGCCGGCGTCGATCCCCGGCGAGGTAGGGGAAGTGGTTGGTACCTACGGACTCACGGTGCTCTTCCGCACCTGTGGGTGGTGGAGTTGGTCGTCGGCGAGCACCACGTCGACGGCGGCCTCTACTCCGGCGGACGGTGGTTCGGGTGGTGATGGATCTCCACGAGGAGGGCTGCAACCATCAAGTTGGGGCTCGGGTTAGAAGAGTGGGTGCATGATGAGGCTGCTGGCAAGGTTTGGGAGGCGGGGGTGGTCTCACCAGAGGGAATTGTGCCGGAGCCCAAAGCGGATCGGGGCGGCCGGAGTCGGGGAAGAAGGCCTCCCCGAGGTCTCCCTAGTAGCTAGGCGTGGCTCTGGTGAGGTGTAGGAGTGGTGCTGGGTCGAAGGCGAGCTCGAGGCTCCCTTTTATAGCCGGTCCGAGGCGGTTGCGGAGAACGGGATAACTCCGGCGATGATTACGGCGAGGCAGCGGTCGAACGGGGGTTTTAGGCGACTGGGCAGCTACGGATTGGTCTACTGGTCCCATCCAGAGGCTAATCTTGGTACAACTTGGGCGATACTCCAGTCCTTCGACGAAACGGCCTCACGGGCTCGTCGGCGGCAGAGAGCGCGCTCTGCGCATCTCAGGCCACGGCGACGGTGCTGCAGCGCGTCCAGAGAAGAGGACGGCCACGCGGAGGCTCCTGGTGGTGTGGGCGGTGCTGGACGGCGCCGTACCTTGCTGAGCTTCTCTGGCGGCCGCAGCGAGCGTTGCTGTCGCCGCTCACGGGGGCGGTGTACCTCTGCCAGCTCACCGCCGACGCTCGCAACCGTCCAGACGACCGTGCGGCGCGATGGATAAGAAGAAGGAGCAGTGAGCAAGAGGCCAGAGCGAGCACTGGTGAGATTGACGCCGAGGCTCTGAAGAAAACGACGCTGTCGACTGAACCCAACACTGAAACTCTGAATTTTCTGAATTTGAACAGAAACAGTGCATGCCAACTGTTCGATGAAATGATTTTGGCATGTGGAAAATTTTTCTGGAGCTGATCTTTGGTGAGGTGGTCTCTCAATGCATCTGGGGGCTGCCTGATTTATCTCAGAATTTTTGGAGAAGAAAAATAATGAATTTCACCCAAAATGGCAAATCTGGTCCAAACTTGCAGCAAGCAAAATTTGAAAAATTTGAATTGTGGACAAGTGGATCTTGAGGGATCTAGGTTGGGGGTACTAAGGACTAGTCAGAGGAGTTTGTTTGGAACCAAAACTCAAAAGGGATCTGGTGGTTCCTTTGTAAATCACTAAGGTTCAAAATAAATGACAGAAATAGTTTTGAGGATAAAATAAATAGAGTCAAAATCAAAATGGGTTGAACTTG
>NC_057802.1:372517951-372523661 GCF_018294505.1 Triticum aestivum
AAATAAATTTTTTTGGGGTGTTACAACACCTACCCCCTTAGGAAAAATCTCGTCGCCGAGATTTCAGCTGATCCTTAAATAGGTGTGGGTACTCTGTCCGAAGAAAATCCTGTCTTTCCCATGTTGCTTCATCCGCGGTGTGATTGCTCCACTAAACCTTGAAAAACTTAATTGTTTTCTGACGGGTCCTCCTTTCAGACTCCTCCAGTATTTTTATTGGACATTCCATGTAGGTGAGGTCTGGTTGCACGTCAATGTTCTCATGAGACACCTGCTTCTCGGGGTTGCTTACACATTTCCTTAACTGTGAGACGTGGAACACGTCGTGGACGTCTGACAGCTCTTTGGGTAGGTCTAGCTGGTAGGCTACTGTGCCTCTTCGTGCAACTACACAGAAGGGTCCAATAAATCTTGGGGCTAGCTTTCCTTTAACTTTGAACTGTTGCAGGCCCCTCATAGGAGATACTCGTAGATACACATATTCACCGGGTTCAAAGCTGACTTCACGATGCTTTCGATCGTAATAACTCTTTTGTCGGCTTTGAGCTGTCTTGAGTCGGCCCCTGATTAGTCTAACTTTCTCCTCAGCTTCCTTGAGCATGTCTGGGCCGAAGATACGACTGTCTCCTGTTTCTGACCAATTTAATGGAGTACGACATGTCCGCCCGTACAAGGCTTCAAAAGGTGCCATTTGTAGACTGGCTTGGTAACTGTTGTTGTATGCGAACTCGTCATATGGCAAGCTTTCTTCCCAACTGGTTCCGTAGGTGAGAACACATGCTCTCAGCATGTCCTCTAGAATTTGGTTCACGCGTTCAGTTTGTCCATCAGTCTGGGGGTGGTATGCTATACTGAATGCTAGTCGAGTCCCCAGAGCTTGTTGTAAATGATCCCAAAATCTAGAGACGAATTGAGTGCCTCTGCCGGATATTATAGTCTTTGGAACTCCATGCAGGCAAACTATACGAGAGAGGTAAAGCTTGGCAAGCTTCTGAGTGGTGTGGGTTGTCTTTACCGAGATGAAATGTGCCACTTTAGTTAATCTATCGGTGATGACCTATATGGCATCATTTCCGTGTTGTGACCGAGGTAGTCCGACAATAAAATCTATTCCAATTTCGTCCCATTTCCACTCAGGTATCCTGTTTGGCTGTAATAGCCCTGCTGGTTTTGGTGCTCGGCTTTAATGCGTTGACATGAATCACAACATGCAATGAATGTGGCTATATCCCTCTTCATACCGTGCCACCAAAATTTTTCCTGGATGTCCTTGTACATTTTGGTCCCTCCAGGGTGGATTGAATATGGAGCAGTGTGGCCTTCGGTTAGAATTTGCTGTTTGAGGCCCTCTATGTTTGGTACGCAAAGTCTGTCCTCGTACCATAATATTCCCTCATCGCCTACGACGAATTCTGAAGCTTTGCCCAGACTCACTTTTTTCTTTATGCCTTCAATGCTGGGATGTCCATGCTGAGCTTTCTTAATCTGTTCCATTAGGGTGGGCTGTATTTCCATATTTGACACATTGCCCTCAGTGACCATCACCAAGTTGAGTTTGGCGAACTCCTGCTGAAATTCAGGCCTCAAGTTCTGTAGACCGTCGTTGCCCGAGCTAGGGTTTCGACTAAGAGCGTCTGCCACTACATTCACTTTTCCTGGATGGTAGTGAATGCCAACATCATAATCTTTGACTAATTCCAACCAGCGTCGTTGCCGTAAATTGAGTTCTGGTTGTGTGAAAATATATTTGAGGCTTTTATGATCCGTATATATTTCACAACGATTCCCAAGCAAAAAGTGCCTCCACTCTTTGAGTGCATGGATGACTGCTGCCAACTCCAAGTCATGAGTAGGATAATTTTCTTCATGCTTTCGTAGTTGCCTGGAAGCATATGCGACAACTTTGCTGTCTTGCATCAATACGCACCTGAGGCCCTTCCGGGATGCGTCACAATACACTTCAAAACTTTTGTGTATGTCTGGCACAACCAATACCGGTGCTGTTGTTAATTTCCTTTTGAGTTCTTGGAAACTTTTCTCGCACGCTTCAGTCCATACAAATTTCTTATCCTTCTTGAGTAACTGTGTCATTGGTTTTGCTATGGTGGAGAATCCCTCAATAAACCTTCGGTAATATCCAGCCATTCCTAGGATAACATCTAGTCCTTTATTTTCCAATACGATGAGTTTTGCCTGAAACTTTAGTCCTTCAAACTCGATAACCACACCTTGGCAGTAACTCTGAGTGATTTGCTTATTCCCGGGGGACTTGATGATCATGGATTTTTCCAAAGGAAGCATCGAAAAATCATGTTGCAAAACAAAACTCTTTGAAATGAATGAGTGAGAAGCTCCAGAATCAAACAAAACCGTGGCAGGTATTGTGTTGACAAGGAACGTACTAAGTACGATATCCGTGGCATTCTGTGCTTCCTCCTTGGTCACATGGTTCAAGTGACCCTTCTTGTGATTGTTATTGGGGTTGAAGTTGTTACGCTTGGGAGCTGGATTATTTCCACCGTTGTTCGGCTTGGGGGCCGAGTTCCTTGGTTTTGGGCACTGTGTGGCATAGTGTCCTTCCTCTCCACAAGCATAGCAAGTAACACCTGGGCGATACGTAAAATCCTTGTCCCTTGCATGAAAATTTTTGGTTGGGCTTGGAACATTGGTCGTGGATTTGTTCGCTCCATTTTTCTGAAAATCAGTCTTGTTCCGGTTGTTGCGAGCATGAGTAGTCTTGTCCCTTTTGCGCTTGCGAAAATCCTCCAAGCTGCGGCGCTCATTTTCCAATGTAATAGCCTTGTCCACAAGTGTTTTGAAATCTGTAAAGGTGTGTACGACCAGCTGGCATTTAAGTGCTGGTGCCAGACCGTCCAAAAATTTCTTCATCTTTTTATTTTCAGTCATATGCTCTTCGTTGGCATAACGATATAATTGAGTAAACTGACTATTGTACTCAGTCACTGTCATGCTTCTCTGCTTGAGGTCATCAAACTCCCTTTTCTTGATCTTCATAATGCTTCTGGGAATATGCGCCCCACGAAAACCTTCTTTAAATTCTTCCCAGGTGATGTTATGTTCATTGGGGTGCATGTGTAGAAAATTTTCCCACCATGATGCAGCTGCTCCAGTGAGGTAGTGAGGTGCATAAAGTACCTTCTCACGGTCCGAACATTGTGCAATAATTAATTTCCTTTCAATGTCTCGAAGCCAATCATCGGCCTCGAGAGGTCTATCAGTGTGAGAGAATGTTGGGGGACGTGTCTTTTGTAGTTCAGACAATTTGGAATGCTGCTGGTATGGTTCACGGTGATTTCCCATATTGATAACATGGTTCATCATTTCTTGATGCTGCTGCTGGCTTTGCTCATAAAGGCGGCATACTTGAGAAAATGTTGCTTCACTGCCTTGCTGACTTGACTGCCCCTGTGTGAAATTGTGGCTTGTCTGGGTACCATAATTTTCTTCCGGCGGACTTGGCATGGAACGAGTCCAGGGACGATGCATTTTCCACTCTGGGGTATTTTTGCAAAACTCATGAGAAAAACAGAGTGGCAAAATGAATAATTTTGCAAAGGCGGAATTTTTAAAGACTCCAAGTTTTTCAAGAAAAATACATGATTGCGCATGGAGAAGGATTGCTCAGTACATATCTTACACGCGAGTCGTAATTATACAATACATCACTCAAGATGTGCGTACAAATTCCTGACATGTTATTTAGGCTAGTGCACTTCTCCGAGTTCCTACGTGATGCGCACACAAACTACTTCTCACCAAACCTATGTACATATAAACATATCATACAAGCTGGCACATCGCACGGCTGCTAGGCGCACTCAGTCGGAGATGGTGAAAACTTCCCTCGGCTTGCCGAGGGTAAGACCCAGTGGTGCAGGAGACTCAACCTCCTCCTCACTAATAGGCTCCAGGCGCGAAGTACTGCGTTGAGGAGTTGGTGCGGGTGCGGTAGGTGGTGCAGCTCTGACTGGAGTAGGAGCAATGACTTGGTCAAACTCCTCAGTGGTAGGCAGGCGGCGAGCGGTGGCTAGGATGGCAGGTGCATAGGATGCTGAGGACGAGACGTAAGTCAGTGGTGGTGCTGTGTGGAGGAGCTCCCTCCTGTTGGCGGAACAACCCTGCACGAAGTCCATATGAGCAGCCACAAAGTCGTCCACGAGGTTATCAAAAGCTGCCTCAAGAGCTTTGAGATACTCAACAAGCATCTCAATAGCCTCATCTCTCTCTCCCCTAGCGCAAGTGAATGCATAGTGACATGTGTAAGGCACGTGGCATGGGAGGTAGCGGTAGCAGCGAGTCTTCATCGAAGGGAGCGCATCCCGGAGACGAGCTATCGCCTCATGGGCAGCCATCTGCATGGCATGCCTCTCCGTAGGCATGGCCCTTCCCACAAAACGGAAGCGGCGTGACTCAAAATGTCCTCCCTTGAAGTGCACCACGGCCTGTTGCATAGACACGCTGTCGCTGATCTTGTGCTGGTAGAGTGTGAACTCTGGACGAGCCGATGGCCCGATCACGAGCTTGGTGATGGAGACGAGAAGCTTGATAAACCCCTCAGGCACATTGGCGAATACCTGTGACTCGCAGTCGATGCCAGCCATCTACAAAAGTAGACAAAAATTCTGGATAGTCAAATCATAAATTTATGATGACCAACAGAAAATTGCTACGTTTGCAAAATGTTAAACTAGCGCTTATTACGCTAATAACCGATTAGCGATCGCACCTAGTGGCTTCCTACACTCAGCCTGGCTCTAATACCAAGGTTGTCAGGACCGGTTTTCCAATAAAACATTTATTGAGAAACCGACCCTTATATCGAACCAGTATAGAAGAATCCTTCTTACTGGTGGACAAATCCTTGATACAGAAATCCAGAAGTACTAAATATTATACAAGGTTGAGCTGAGGTTGCTCAACAATTTATTACAAGCACGCCGATATAATACATAAGGGCGGATATGACACAAGGAGTATGGTGGCATAACTACTGACTCGTAATAAAAGTGGTGGTGGATATGTCACAGCGAAATGGGTGACAAGACTCCTAAATTTTACAGCTCATCGAGCGCCGGAGTGAGGCTCGATGATTTTATTGGTGTAGTGGAAGCGTATATAACACAAGTGACCAATTCCAGGATCGCACGGAACTGACTGGGACTCCTCTAGGCGTCGGACTCGCTATCGAACTCTTCATCCATAAGATCGCCTTCGTCAACATCTGGCCAAATCAACAAGCCAGGTGAGTACTTTGAATGTACTCGCAAGACAGTTTGGACATAAGATATAACAAATGCAAACATGATGCACATGAGCAGATTAGTAATGCGCACTCAGATAATAAATTGCACTGCACGATAAATAAAAAGGAAGTCAGGCGGTAGTCCTCCCGAAATCCCAATAAAATAGCTGAAGAACGATCGGGTGTCTGAAGCGACGCCTCGAAAGGTAAAATAAATTAACAATGCCGCCGTCGGGCGTCAGAGCGACACCACATAAAGGGCTCATATTGAAATATAAATGACAGTGCGTGCCACAGTCGGACGTCTAAGCGACATCTCGAAAAGGGCTTATATCAAAAGTAAATAGCAAGAATGCCACAGTCGGACGTCTGAGCGACATCACATAAAGGGCTTATATCAAAGTAAATAACAAGAGTGCCACAGTCGGATGTCTGAGCGACATCACA